>NC_057794.1:387271892-387374846 GCF_018294505.1 Triticum aestivum | reverse complement strand
CCCGGCGGGCCACGACGGCGGGGAGGAGGCAGGAGGCCAGGTGGCATGGGACGAGTGGACGAGGGCGGCGGCGGGGCAACGTGGCATCTCTTGATTCGCCGGAGTGAGGTGGAGGCTGGACGCGTCCGGCGGCGTGGAGGAGCGGGGCTAGGGTTTCGTCCGCGAAAATGGACGGGGAGGGCATATTTATAGGTAGAGGGAGCTAGGAGAGTCCAAATGAGGTGTGGTTTTGGGCCACACGGTCGTGATCGAACGACCGAGATGATGGATGGGGTTTTGGTGGGTTTTGGCCACTTTGGAGGGGTGTTGGGCTGCAACACACACGAGGCCTTTTCGGCTCCTCTGTTAACCGTTGGAGTATCAAACGAAGTCCAAATGGTATGAAACTTGACAGGCGGTCTACCCGTAGTAAACCAAGGCCGCATGACAAGTCTCGGTCCAATCCGAAAACGTTTAACACCCGCACACGAAAAGAAGTAGAAAGGGACACTGGGTGACATAGGAGCGCCGGATTGCAAAACGAACAACGGGGAAAATGCTCGGATGCATGAGACGAACACGTATGAAAATGCAATGCACATGATGACATGATATGAGATGCATGACACGCAAGCAATTACATGGCAACAACATCGAATAACTGGAAGACACCTGGCACATCGGTCTCGGGGCGTTACAGTGGAGGCCTCGGGCCCTCTCGAGTGGGCACGCGGCTGACTGCTGGTGGTGGGGTTCTGGTTGGAGGAGGAGCTTGGGTCAGTGCAGAAAAGTGTTTAGTAGAAAAGTAATATGATAGTAGTGGTAACGATACCAAAAGTAACGGTAGCAAAAGTAATGTTTTTTGTATTTTGTAGTGATGATAACAATAGCAACGGAAAAGTAAATAAGCGAAGAACAATATATGGAAAGCTCGTAGGCAATGGATCGGTGATAGAGAATTATGCCGGATGTGGTTCATCATGTAACAGTCATAACCTAGGGTGACATAGAACTAGCTCCAATTCATCAATGTAATGTAGGCATGTATTCCGAATATAGTCATACGTGCTTATGGAAAAGAACTTGCATGACATCTTTTGTCCTACCCTCCCGTGGCAGTGGGGTCCTAGCGGAAACTAAGGGATATTAAGGCCTCCTTTTAATAGAGTACCGGACCAAAGCATTAACACATAGTGAATACATGAACTTCTCAAACTACGGTCATCACCGGAAGTGGTCCTGATTATTGTCACTTCGGGGTTGCCGGAACATAACACATAGTAGGTGACTATAGACTTGCAAGATAGGATCAAGAACTCTCATATATTCATGAAAACATAATAGGTTCAGATCTGAAATCATGGCACTCGGGCCCTAGTGACAAGCGTTAAGCATAGCAAAGTCATAGCAACATCAATCTCAGAACATAGTGGATACTAGGGATCAAACCCTAACAAAACTAACTCGATTACATGATAAATCTCATCCAACCCATCACCGTCCAACAAGCCTACGATGGAATTACTCACGCACGGCGGTGAGCATCATGAAATTGGTGATGCAGGATGGTTGATGATGACGATGGCGACGGATTCCCCTCTCCGGAGCCTCGAACGGACTCCAGATCAGCCCTCCCGGGAGAGTTTAGGGCTTGGCGGCGGCTCCGTGTTGTAAAATGCGATGAATCTTTCTCCCTGATTTTTTTTCCTCTCCGAACATGAATATAGAGAGTTGGAGTTGAGGTCAGAGGAGCTCCAGGGGGCCCACGAGGTAGGGGAGCGCGCCCAGGGGGGCAGGCGCGCCCCCACCCTCGTGGCTAGGGTGTGGGCCCCTTGGCCATGATCTTTTGCCAGTATTTTTTATTATTTCCAAAAATACGCTCCAAGGAGTTTCAGGTCATTCCAAGAACTTTTGTTTCTGCACATAAATAACACCATGGCAATTCTGCTGAAAACAACATCAGTCCGGGTTAGTTCCATTCAAATCATGCAAGTTAGAGTCCAAAACAAGGGCAAAAGTGTTTGGAAAAGTAGATACGACGGAGACGTATCAACTCCCCCAAGCTTAAACCTTTGCTTGTCCTCAAGAAATTTAGTTGACAAACTGAAAGTGATAAAGAAAAACTTTTACAAACTCTGTTTTCTCTTGTTGTTGTAAATATGTAAGGCCAACATTCAAGTTTTCAACAAAGATTATAAACTAACCATATTCACAATAACTCTTAGGTCTCATGTTTACTCATATCAATGGCATAATCAACTAGCAAGCAATAATAATAAATCTCGGATGACAACACTTTCTCAAAACAATTATAATATGATATAACAAGATGGTATGTTGCTAGCCCTTTCTGAGACCGCAAAACATAAATGGAGAGCACCTTTAAAGATCAAGGACTGACTAGACATTGTAATTCATGGTAAAAGAGATCCAGTCAAGTCATACTCAATGTAAACTAACTGTAATGAATGCAAATGATAGTGGTGCTCTCCAACTGGTGCTTTTTAATAAGAGGATGATGACTCAACATAAAAGTAAATAGATAGGCCCTTTGCAGAGGGAAGCAGGGATTTGTAGAGGTGCCAGAGCTCGGTTTTGAAATAGAGATGAATATTATTTTGAGCGGAATACTTTCATTGTCAACATAACAACCAAGAGATGGCAATATCTTCCATGCTACACACATTATAGGTGGTTCCCAAACAGAATGGTAAAGTTTGTACTCCCCCTCCACAAACAAGCATCAATCCATGGCTTGCTCGAAACAACAAGTGCCTCCAACTAACAAGAGTCCCAGGGGGAGTTTTGCTTGCAATTATTTTGATTTGATTTGCATAAAGCATGGTACTGGGCATCCCGGTGACCAGCCATTTTCTCGTGAGTGAGGAGTGGAGTCCACTCCTCTTGAGAATAACCCGCCTAGCATGGAAGATACAGACAGCCCTAGTTGATACATGAGCTATTCGAGCATACAAAACAGAATGTTTATTTGAAGGTTTAGGGTTTGGCACATAAAAATTTACTTGGAACGGCAGGTAGATACCGTATATAGGTAGTTATGGTGGACTCATATGGAACAACTTTGGGGTTTATGGAGTTGGATGCACAAGCAGTATTCCCGCTTAGTACAAGTGAAGGCTAGAAAAAGACTGGGAAGCGACCAGCTAGAGAGCGACAACAGTCATGAACATGCATTAAAATTAATCAACACCGAATGCAAGCATGAGTAGGATATAATGCACCATGAACATATATATCATAGAGGCTATGTTGATTTTGTTTCAACTACATGCGTGAACATGTGCCAAGTCAAGCCACTCGAATCGTTCAAAAGAGGATACCACCCTATCATACCACATCACAACCATTTTAATAGCATGTTGGCACGCAAGGTAAACCATTATAAGCTCCTAGCTAATTAAGCATGGCATAAGAAACTATGATCTCTAATTGTCATCGCAAACATGTTTATTCATAATAGGCTGAATCAGGAACGATGAACTAATCATATTTGCAAAAACAAGAGAGGTCGAGTGTCATGGTTTTGTCACGGCAGATATCCTCGTGAAAGTACTTAGTCGTGGAGCCATCGCAACGGGTTAGCTTGAAGGGGTTAAAGCGGACACAGGGACGCAAGAGAGTTTATACTAGTTCGCCCCCTTCGATGAAGGTAAAAGCCTACGTCTAGTTGTGATGGAATTGATGGGGTTTCGATGACTAGGGAGCAAACAAGCTTCGCCTAAGTCTCGAGTTGTTGTCTGTTGTCTGAACCGCCGCCGGGTCGTCCCCTTACATACACGGGTGACGCCCGTCGGTTCATAGAGTCCCAATACCGGCTCATAGATGTGTTTGGTTTGGTCTCTACTTATTCCTAACTTACAATACAAGTTACATACCAACGCCAGTTTACTGCTACAGGCCTTGAACCGACTATGGGCCTTGAGCCCTCATCTGCCTTCTTGGGCTTTAACATAGTTAACTACTGACGAAGTTAACCCGGCCGAGATAGGCCGGTTTACGCCCAGTAGTGACATCCCCAACGTTAGGCCCCTGATTGATTTGAACATGTTCATGTCAATCCTTAGCAAAAATCTTCATCTTCAACATCTTCTTGTAGTTTGTTGGACCGCCGTGATGTCATCTTCTCTGGTCGTTGTAAATCGGCGTGACGTCACTTATTTATAAAGAAACTTGTCCATGATACCTTTTTTGTTTAATAGGTCTGCGACAATCGAGGCGACAGCTTTGTTTCCAAACCCACGGTCCCTTGATTTTCGCGCCTGACACATGTCCCTTGCTTTATAAATAGGACCGAAGGGTCATTTCTTTTTCCCCTTCGTGCCCTTCTGCTTCGTCTTTCCTGCGTCGTCCAGCTTCGGAGCTCCGCCGCCGTCGATGACCTCTGCTCCAACCTTGGCCGCTGCATCACCCTGATTGTACCAGAACATCGCGGCGACCTTCTGCTTCTTCCTTGGCTCCGGTGAGTTCTTCACCTTTTCCTCCGTAGATCCGTTCTAGGGTTTCCAAGTTCTTCAGTGTTCATCGTCTGCTTCATATTCATATGATAGATCTTAGATGAACCTGTGAATCTTTGCTCTGTGTAGCGGTAGTTTTTAGCATCCGCCTTCACTTACATGCATCAAGACCATAGATCTACTTGTATCTCTGCCCATTGATTCAGTACTGTTCTTTTTTGAACCTTGAATATTTTCCTTCTTTTCTAAACTTGCTTCAGATCCGTCGCTGTAGAGAAATCTTGTGAAATCTGTTTCTGTACACTTACCCATCCGCAATCTCAACTGTTTCAATGCTTAGATCTGGCGGTTTAACTTTGTAGAAAAATTGCCAAACCGGTATATACCATTAGTCCCCTTGTTGAACCGCCAGATGCTGTTGCTTTATAAAACTCCGGTTTAGATAGAGTTGTCTCCGGTTTAACATTTTACATACCAGTGTACTTTAATCAATGCATTCTTGAACCGGAATCACCTATCTTGTAGATTTCATCACGGCCAAGCAAGTATATGAGTGCAACTGGGTTCCTTCTCGCGTCACAGAGACTCAACTGAACAATTTAGTCCTGATCGGCGCTTTAGGCAGCAAAAACACCATCCATTGGAGGGTCCCTGGAAAAGAATGCCCTCCCACACCTCAAGAAGGAGAGGTCGTCGTTTTCATAGATCACTTAGCCCGGGGCTTTAAGCCACCCGGTTCTAAAATTTACTGGGACGTTTTAGCCGATTTTCAACTCCGCCCACAAGACACTGGCCCCAACTCTGTTACAAACATGTGTCACTTCCAAGTGCTCTGTGAGGTGTTCTTTCAAGAGGATCCCATAGTGGAGTTGTTCAGAGACTGTTTCCATCTAAACCACCGTACTAAGTTTACTGACGGTTCCAATATGGAATTGGGTGGTGTGGCGATTCAGAAAAGGAAAGAGGTCACATACCCTCACGCCAAACTGCATAGCCACCCCAAAGAGTGGAATCAAACATGGTTCTATTGCAAAGACACCTCCCCTGCTGGTGAAAATCATTTGCCTGGCTTTCGTCCGGAGCGGCTTAGCAATACACACCCCTTTCTGCAAAGGTTGACTGCCAAGGAGAGAAGCAAATACGCTCCTCAACTGTCCAAGCTCAGAGCCTTCATGGCCAATGGTTTAACAGGAGTCGATCTTGCTCGCTGTTGGATATCGTGGAGCATATTTCCCCTTAGTCAGCGCTCCGGTTTGATGTGCGAGTATACTGGCAGTGTTGATGACCCACTGCGACATGCTAACATCCAGCTCACCAACGAAGAAATCACAGAGGCTGTGAATAAAATGCTGAATGAACCGGAACACGTCTGTGCTCGAACCGGCGTGCTTCCCTTCTGTGCCACCAACAAATTGCCAGCTGTAAGAGTTTGATTTTTCTTGTTACTGAACCTGTTATTGATATATCTGGTCATTGTTTAATATCAATGTCTGTTTAAATAGGGTAATGATCCGTTTTGGAGCAAGAAACTTCCACAGGAGAAGCCAGAAAAAACAGACAAACCGGAACGACCAACCCGGCCACAGACTAAAGTCGTGAAATGGCCTGCTCATAAGAAGAAAACCACTACATCTTCTGATCCGGCCCCTGATGATGATGTGGGTAATCCGGACCTTGAGGTAGAGCTTGACTCACTTGGCTTGTTTTTCATGCGCCTTATTGATGATGATATTTGTCAGGATGATGCCGAAGCCAGCCATGCTGATGCTGCAGAAATAATTATTCTCTCTTCCGATTCAAACCCTTTGCCTTCACTAAAAATCCGTCAGGAAAACCGGAAGGTTAAATTTTCTCATCCTCTTGCTTACTTGGATCCCAAATTTCTTATGAAGACCCAACAGCACGAAGCTCGCCGCACAACCCGGCACAGCGGCCAGGTAGTTACCTCCGCCGGTTTACCGAACAGCCCAGTTCGGAAACGCCGTTCAGAGGTCTCTAATTTGCTTGTTAGTGGTTGTCCTAAAGCGGGCTGTTTTCGTCAACCTCTTAATCCATCTGACTCCGATTATCAGGTTACTTCCCACTCATCCTCTGGCGAGTCATCGGCTACTCAGCTGCCACCGCTCAAAACGGTGCTTGGGTAAGTTATACTTATCACAATATTTCCGGTACATCACCTTGGAACATATGCTGTATTTGACTTTGTTATTCCTTTCAGGGCCAAGCCTAGGACGAGCAAGAAGGCTCGCCTGGATAAAGCGGCCGAGGAGGACGCCGTCCCTGAACCAGGTAAAACACCAGATCTTGAAGCGGCTATTCCTGAAGATATACCCAATGATCCACCACAGCAAGATGGCGATTTTATTGCTGAAGAAAGGCCTACTGATACCTCAAGTCCTGTCAACCAGCCCACAAGCCCCATCCGGTTTGGAAGATCCACCAGTCCATCCCAGCCTGCTGACAAACCGACTACGCCAGTGCAAACCGGCGATGCTAAGGATGATGAAGTTGTAATTACTGGTATTGGCCGTACAGAGCCCAGCAATCCTGTTGTTTTATCCAAGCATACCGCCAAAGAAGAATTTGCTGCCATGGGCAAAGGCAAGTGAAATGTTGACTTGGCAACCTATGCTGCTCTGAATGCCCAAGATCTTCATTCTGGCTATCTGAACCGGCTGTATACCAGCCGTGATTATGAAGCTGGTCTAGTGAATATGATGAAAGAGAAATTTGAGGTAACTTCCATGTGCTTTTCCCTGCTTGGATATTTCAATCTTGTTAACTCTCCTAGCCCCCAAGGGTCGGTTTAGAATCTTCATTCAAACCGGGACTTGCTAGTATAAATCTCAATACTTTGGAATTCGCTGATGTAGCCCCCAAGGGCCGGTTCAACTTAGCGTAGTTAAACCGGGACTTTAAGTAATTGTCATCTTTATTTGAGCAAATAGCCATTAGCCCCCAAGTGCCAAGTTGAATACTTGTATTGATCTTGGGACTTTATAATCAAGTGAAATATGAAGATCAAATAGGCATTAGCCCCCAAGCGCCAAGTGCATAACTTGTGATGTGGTTGGTGCTTCAATTCTTGCACTGCTTGCTGAATCATATAACTGTCTGTATGCAGGCTGAGCTGAAGACAAAAGAAAACCAAGTCGCCGATCTCCAAGAAAATCTGAAGTCCCAACAAGCTGAAACCTCCAAAGCAAAATAGGAATTAACCAGCGCTTTAAGCGCCATGGAACAGCTTAAGGAGGGCTTCAAGAAAGAGCGGGCGGATTGGGCCACTGAAAAATCCGCTTTAACCAAACGAGCAGAAGATGTCGAGGCTGCACTGAAACCGGTGGTGGACGAACTGACCAGCATAAAGCGGCATGTGCATGCCATGACCGCTGCTATCTTTGGTAAGCTGGTTTGATTTCTGGGTTGATTCGGCCATCTTATAGAGCTGTCGGTTTGTTAACCCTTTGTAATATTCCAGGGACACGCATTGGTCACTTGGGGTCAGATGTGCGGAAGAAATTGAAAGCCGCCTACACATTGATCGAACAACTGTACACTGGTGCACAGCGGATCATCTATACTGCATCCCACAACAATCCGGCGCCCTCTTTGATACAGGATACTCTGAAGAGACTGTCGATGCTTCCTGCCCGGGTTGAAGAGCTAAAGAAATCTGCTGCTCGAACTGGTGCAATCAATGCCTTAATCCGGGCAAAAGCTTGGGTGCCGGATTTTGATCCTGTTGAAGCGGCTTAGGGCTATCCCAGCTTGAAGGAAGACGGGTCAGAGTTTAGTGAAGCGGATCTGCGAGCAATAAACCGGGAGGTGCGTCCGCGAGCTTGTCAATTGGTTGAAGAAGCAGACTTGTCTCATTATCAAGCCCAATATGACAACCAAAACAAGCGAGTAGCTGCACCAATTCCTGAAGCGGAAAATCTTATCCCTCCAATCCGTAAGCATACTTATGCTCCCGATATTGAACCGTCGTTGCTGATCCATGATGAAGCTGTCTTTCGAGCATTAATGGGAATCGACTGGACAACTGTTGATTTACAGCCGCTGGGTAGAGAAGCTGAAGTTGAAGCGGCGCGGGATGACCCACAACCATCAGGCCAGGCTGGTGACCAAGCTTGAACCAGAAGCCAGTTTAAACTGCTTCTCCTTTGTGAAAAAACAATGATCTTATTTTGGGCACCGTGTTGCCTTGTAATAGGCTAGCCGATACTCTTGATTTTGATATGCCTTCATGCATAATTCCTGCAACTTGTTCTTCCTTTGGGTGATGAACTTTCCAAAGTACTTTCTGCAATACAAAAAATCTTAAAGTGCCACTGCGGTTGTACCGTCAGGCGGAGTATGATGTCTACATATATGAAACCAAAATATCTGAAATTTAAGCATATGATGAAATCTTTGAGATACATAATACCTGCCATCGTTGGGCATGAAGTTGGCTTGGCCAATCTTGAAGCGGAGGTTTATAAACCCACACTGTTGGAGGAGATAGCAGCTCCTGTATACATATAATGCCGGTTTACCATGTAAACCGTGCCGGGTTATAACAAAACACCGTGTTACTCCGTAATAGGATGTTAATAAAAAATCAAACCGGGCAAATAGTCTCCGGATCAAAAATGGACCGTGTTCCGTCAATTGACAGTTTGAACCGTCTTAAAACTTTGTCGGTTTTTAAAAAACACAACAAAAAGAAAGAAATATCTATCAAAGAAAAATGTGAAGCAAAGGCAATGATAAAACCGTTTGCTAAAAGAGGCTTTATTTGAGCCGATCAGATGGCGTTACCATGGTCGGACACGACCAAGCTCCCGATAGGTGTAGCTGTGGTTCAAGTCAGCCAGGTCCCCAAATGAAATCGTGGCATTTATGCCGATCAAGAGGCGTGGCAATGGTTCGGGTTCGATAAAGCCCCCAAGTGATTCTGTGGCCTTAGGCCGATCAAGAGGCGTGACTGGTTCAGACATGACCAAGTCCCCAAGTGATCTGGTGGCTCTCGCCTATCAAGAGGTGTTGCATTGGTTCGGACACGACCAAGCCCCCAAGTGATATAACATGATGCTTTGAAAAGCTAACTCAAGGGGTAAACCGGAGGCCGCTTTAGAACAACTCCGTGTAACCACACATGATGTAAAAGAACAGATACCCCGCTTTAGCTGAGGTTCCAGTTTATTATATTTAATCATATATATACATCGTCGTAATATGTACATAAGTAGAGCCAATGGCTCAGGTATAGTAAGGCCGAAGATGAGCTATGTTCCACAGCCTGTTGGTCTCCTCCTCTGATGTACGTGAGTCTTTGTGCTCTCGAATATCGATCAGATAGTATGACCCGTTGTGCAGATTCTTGCTGACCATGAAAGGTCCCTCCAAAGGTGGGGATAGCTTATGCATATTAGCCTGATCTTGGATGAGCCGAAGCACCAAATCTCCTTCCTGAAAGGTTCTGGTTCTGACTCGGCGACTGTGATAACGACGAAGATCTTGTTGGTAAATCGCTGAGCGGGTGGCTGCTATGTCTCGTTCTTCATCCAACAGGTCCAAAGCGTCTTGCCGTGCTGTCTCGTTGTTCGCTTCAACATAAGCCGCCACACGAGGTGAGTCATGACGGATATCACTGGGGAGAACCGCCTCCGCTCCGTAGACCATGAAGAACGGTGTATATCATGTTGATCTGTTGGGTGTAGTATTGATGCTCCACAACACAGATGGCAACTCTTCTACCCAACAACCCGGTGTTCTCTGCAAAGGAACCATAAGCCGGGGCTTGATGCCTCTCAAGATCTCTTGATTAGCCCTTTCTGCTTGACCATTGGACTGTGGGTGTGCCACTGATGAAACGTCAAGCCGGATGTGCTCCCGTTCGCAGAACTCCTTCATGGCACCCTTGGACAAATTGGTACCATTATCTGTGATGATACTGTGTGGAAAGCCAAACCGGAAAATCACTCTTTTGATGAACTGAACTGCCATGGCCGCATCACACTTGCTAACAGGTTCTGCCTCCACCCACTTTGTAAACTTGTCAACCGCCACCAGGAGGTGGGTCTTCTTATCTTTGGACCTTTTGAAAGGCCCAACCATATCTAGCCCCCAAGTCGCAAACGGCCAAGTAATTGGAATCATTCTCAATTCTTGAGCCGGCACATGAGCACGTCTTGAAAACTTTTGGCAACCGTCACATCGTCTAACCAGATCCTCGGCATCAGCATGAGCAGTTAACCAATAGAAACCATGGCGGAATGCTTTAGCCACCAAAGATTTTGAACCGGCGTGGTGACCACAATCTCCTTCGTGGATCTCACGCAAAATTTCACAGCCTTCTTCAGGAGACACACAGCGTTGAAATGCCCCTGATACACTGCAATGATGCAACTCGCCATTCACAATAGTCATGGACTTGGACCGTCGGATTATCTGTCGGGCCAGAGTCTCATCCTCTGGTAACTCGCCCCGGTTCATGTACGCCAGGTAAGGAAGCATCCAATCCGGAATGACATGAAGAGCTGCCACCAATTGAGCCTCCGGATCAGGAATAGCCAAATCCGCTTCACCAGGGAGCTTGACCGACGGGTTGTGCAGCACGTCCAGAAAAACATTGGGCGGGACCGGTTTCCGCTGAGAGCCCAGCCGGCTTAAAGCGTCCGCCGCTTCATTCTTCCATCGGTCCACGTGGTCCACCTGATAGCCTTTAAAGTGACCTGCAACAATATCCACCTCACGACGATATGCTGCCATGAGTGGGTCCTTAGAATCCCAAGTACCAGATACTTGTTGAGCCATGAGGTCCAAGTCACCAAAGCACTTAACTCGACTTAGATTCATCTCCTTAGCCATCCGGAGACCATGGAGCAAGGCTTCATACTCAGCTGCATTGTTAGTACAAGGGAACATTAAGCGGAGAACGTAACAAAACTTATCACCTCGTGGGGAAGTTACTATGACTCCAGCCCCCGAGCCTTCCAATTGCCTGGATCCGTCGAAATGGATGGTCCAATATGTGTGATCCGGCTTTTCTTCAGGTGCTTGCAGTTTCGTCCAATCATTGATGAAATCAACAAGTGCTTGAGACTTAACCGCCGTCCGAGGCACATACTTCAACCCATGTGGCCCAAGCTCTATAGCCCACTTGGCAATCCGGCCAGTCGCTTCCTGGTTCTGGATGATATCCCCCAAGGGAGCAGAACTGACCACCGTAATGGGGTGCCCTTGGAAGTATTGCTTAAGCTTCCGGCTTGCCATAAAAACTCTGTATACCAGCTTCTGCCAATGCGGATACCCTTGCTTGGACTCAATGAGTACCTCGCTAATATAATAGACCGGACATTGAACCGGATGCTCCTTACCTGCCTCTTTCCGCTCCACCACAATAGCCACACTGACCGCACGAGCATTACCAGCAACATATTGCAGCAACGGCTCCTTGTCAATGGGAGCGGCGAGCACAGGCGGATTGGCCAATTGCCGCTTTAAGTCCTCAAATGCTTTGTCAGCAACAGAACTCCAGACGAATTGATCCGTCTTCTTCAACATCTGATACAAAGGGATTGCCTTCTCACCAAGGCGGCTGATAAACCGGCTTAACACGGCAATCCGGCCTGCTAGGCGTTGAACATCGTTGATACACTTCGGTTTAGCCAGGGAGGTGATGGCTGTGATCTTCTCCGGATTAGCCTCGATTCCCCTATTGGACACCAGAAAACCCAATAACTTGCGTGTCGGTACACGAAAGACACACTTGGCCAGATTAAGCATCATCTTGTACGTCCTCAGGTTATCAAAGGTTTCCTTCAAGTCGTCAACCAGAGTCTCCTTCTCCCTTGACCTAACCACGATATCATCCACATAAGCATGTACATTACAACCGATCTGCTTGTGAAGACAATTTTGTACACACCGTTGATAAGTTGCCTGGGCACTCTTGAGCCCAAAGGGCATAGACACATAGCAGAAGGCTCCAAAGGGAGTTATGAATGTCGTCTTCTCCTGGTCCTTAACTGCCATTTTGATCTGATGATAGCCAGAATATGCATCCAAAAAACTCAAACGCTCACAACCCGCCGTAGCATCAATAATTTGATCAATACGGGGGAGGGAAAAAGGATCTGCTGGACAAGCCTTATTAAGATCTGTGTAATCCACACACATGCGCCAGGTGCCGTTTTTCTTAAGGACCAGCACCGGATTGGCAAGCCACTCAGGGTGGAAAACTTCAATAATAAAGCCAGCTGCTAAGAGCCTAGCTACCTCTTCTCCAATCGCCTTGCGTCTTTCTTCGTTAAACCGGCGGAGGAACTGTTTCACCGGCTTGTATTTAGGATCCACATTAAGGGTGTGCTCAGCGAGTTGCCTCGGTACACCTGGCATGTCAGAGGGCTTCCATGCAAAAATGTCCCGATTCTCACGAATGAACTCGATGAGCGCGCTTTCCTATTTTGGATCCAAGTTGGCATTGATGCTGAACTTCTTGGACGAATCACCAGGCACGAAGTCAACAAGCTTAGTTTCAGCTGCCGATTTGAACTTCAGGGCCGGATCATGCTCCGTAGTTGGCTTCTTTAATGGAGTCATGTCTGCCGGATCAACATTGTCCTTATAATACTTCAGCTCCTCGGTGGCACAAACCGACTCTGCAAAGGCCGCATCTCCTTCCTCGCACACCAAAGCGATTTTACGGCTTCCGTGAACCGTTATTGTCCCCTTGTGACCCGGCATCTTGAGCTGCAAATACACATAACAGGGCTGTGCCATAAACTTGGCGTAGGCCGGTCGCCCAAACAGGGCGTGATACGGACTTTGGATTTTCACCACTTCAAACGTCAATGTTTCCGACCTGGAATCATGATCATCTCCAAAGGCCACTTCCAGAGCTATCTTACCAACAGGATATGCTGACTTGCCAGGTACCACACCGTGGAACACCGTATTGGACGGTTTGAGATTTTTATCTGTTAGTCCCATATGACGGAAGGTCTCATAGTACAAGATATTAATGCTGCTCCCTCCATCCATGAGCACCTTGGTGAACTTGTAACCTCCCACCTGAGGCGCCACCACCAGAGCCAACTGACCCGGATTATCAACCTGGGGAGGGTGATCCTCTCTACTCCATATGATTGGCTGTTCAGACTAGCGTAGATAATGGGGCACGGCCGGTTCAACAGAGTTGACTGCCCGCCTCTGAACCTTCCGGTCTCACTTGTCCAAGCTAGTGGTGAAAACATGGTACTGCCCACTATTCAACTGCTTTGGGTTGCTCTGGTAACCCGACTGTTGCTGCTGCTGGTTGTAACCACCCTGGTTGTTCTGATTATTTTGATTGTTATGTCCGCCCGGATTACCATTAAATCTTGAACCGGAATTTCCTCCACCGTAACCCGGCCTGGATCCTGAGCCACCGCCGGAGCCATGATCATACCGGAAAGCATTAGAATTCTTGAACTCCTGCATAATGAAGCAATCCTTCCAAAGGTGGTTTGCTGGCACTTCCTTCATCCCATGCTTTGGACAGGGATGGTTCAATAGATAATTTAAGCGGTCCGGGTTAGGGTTAGGCGCTCCACTGTGATTTGGTGGTTTACCCTTGCGTCGCTGACCCTTGTCCTGCGCGTTGGTATTAGCCACAAAGTCCATGTTGTCATCCGCTTTATGCTTGCCTCCGCTACCGTTACCTGCCGAGTGGTGCTGCTGACCTTTGGAGTTGTTGTTCTTCTTTCCCTTCCTTGTCTTGTCATCATCAGACTCGGGATCCTTGGTACTATCAGAATCAGCATACTTTACCAAGGCAGCCATGAGGTTCCCCATGTCAGTGCAATGGCGCTTCATCCGTCCTAACTTCAGCTTTAGGGGCCCAAACCGGCAATTGCCTTCTAGGGTTATAACCGCGGTGTCAGCATTGATGCGGTCTGATGAATGCAGAACCTGCGAGACCCGGCGCACCCAATGAGTCGTTGATTCTCCTTCCTCCTGGACACAGGCAGCTAAGTCCACTATCGACATAGGCTGCTTACATGTATCCTTGAAGTTACTGATAAATCAGGCTCGTAATTGGGCCCATGAACTGATAGAATTGGCCGGTAAGCTTTTTAACCAAGTGCGGGCCGTTCCTTCAAGCATCATGGTGAAGTACTTCTCACATGTCGTATCATCCACATCAAGCATCTCCATGGCCATCTCATAGCTCTCCACCCATGTCTCTGGGGGTTGATCCGCCGTGTAATTTGGTACCTTGCGCGGGCCCTTGAAATCCTTAGGCAGGCGCACATTACGTAAAGTGGGGACAAGGCAAGGCACCCCCAAAGAACTAGAAGTAACACCAGGTTCGACCGAGATAGTTGGACGAACCGGCGTAAGCTGCCGAGCCTAATACTGTGCGGCTAACTCGGCCTCCCTGCGCGCTCGGGCCCGGTCCACCACTTCCTGAGCGTTATCAGCACCACCCGCCGGGTTGTTGCCGCGGGGTGCTCCCCGTCTTTCATTACTTGACACGGCTGGTTCATCCATACGCCTGCTATAGCTCCGGCTTGGGCGAGGGGTCGAGTGGATCCGGTCGCGGCTGTACGAGTATGCTTCCTGTTGGACCAAAGCTGTCCTAAGAAGCTCCTTGACCCGTCGCGTCTCTACCGCCTGCAGCGAGTCACCTTCAATTGGAATGGCCTCCAGTCGTGCAGCAGCGGCAACGAGATTGTCCATCGGGTTGGAGTAGTGACACGTAGGTGTTGAAACAGCCTGAGGTATAACAGTGTTCTGACGAGGCAGATCCATCAGACGGGGCTAAACCGGCGCGCTGGTCCCAGGAGCTTCCGCCCGATTTACCTCCAGTGGATCACTGGCTCCTGCTCCTAGGGTGTTGAAAAGGTCTCTGGCCTCGAAAACCGAAGGCAGACGGGATCGATACTTCCTCTTCATGACTTCATGCGACGCATTCTGGTCCAACATGAGCCTGTAGGCTTGTGCGTCTAAAGCGGCCCGCTCTGGGGTCATCCTGGCATTCTCAGCTGCCAGGTCCGCCTTGGCCTGGGTGATCTGTTCCTTCACCTTTGCAATCTCCGCGTTGTGGACGTCCTGATCCGCCGGGTTAGCTTCTGCCATAAGCACAGCCAATGCATCAAATAGATCTGATAGAACTTGAACCGGCGGGCGTGCAGAGCTCTCTGCCCCGGCAGCTGTCACCGCTACTGAACCAGAGGTTAGTGGCGCAGCGGTCGAAGAATGAAGCGTTGCTTGTGTGCCGGCCATGAATATTCCAACTCGGTTGGGTAGATCAGAGGGGTCCGGAATACTGTCGCCATTGGAACAGCCCCCAATCCGACCATCTTGTAGCTGATATAGAGATTCGGTTTCTTCGGTTGATGACTCGTCGCCGGAATAAATGACGGTCTCGCTGCGAGATTCCGATCCATCCTCATAACTTCCTCCATGGATGACTCCCACGAAGGCACGCTTCACGGCCGGTTTAACCCGGGCGGATCGCGCACACTGAGCCGTTTCGACGAGGTCGGTGCAGATGTCCGGCTCAGGGCCCGGTTCACCGATCTTGCCGATGAAAACGTGTATGCCACCAAAGGGGACCCAATACCCGTACTCAACTGAGCCGTCCTCGGGGCCCCAGCCTGCATAATTGATGTAGAGCTTGCCGCGACGACTCTTAGTCATCTGGCCCACAACGTAGCCCTCGAGTCCTTCAAAGCGGCCCTCCAAGAACTTGAAACCATCGTGCGATAGCCCCACGGTGGGCGCCAACTGTCGTGGTTTTGTCACGGAAGATATCCTCATGAAAGGACTTAGTCATGGAGCCATCGCAACGGGTTAGCTTGAAGGGGTTAAAGCGGACACAGGGACGCAAGAGAGTTTATACTAGTTCGGCCCCTTCGATGAAGGTAAAAGCCTATGTCTAGTTGTGATGGAATTGATGGGGTTTCGATGACTAGGGAGCAAACAAGCTTCGCCTAAGTCTCGAGTTGTTGTCTGTTGTCTGAACCGCCGCCGGGTCATCCCCTTATATACACGGGTGACGCCCATTGGTTCACAGAGTCCCAATACCGGCTCATAGATGTGTCCGGTTTGGTCTCTACTTATTCCTAACTTACAATACAAGTTACATACCAACGCCGGTTTACTGCTACAGGCCTTGAACCGACTATGGGCCTTGAGCCCTCATCTGCCTTCTTGGGCTTTAACATAGTTAACTACTGACGAAGTTAACCCGGCCCAGATAGGCCGGTTTACGCCCAGAAGTGATATCCCCAACATCGAGTTCATACTAGCTTCTCCCATCTCAATCAGTTCATCATATAATCATCATTATTGCCTTTCACTTGCATGACCGAACAATGTGGATAATAATAATAGTGCACGTGCATTGGACTAAGCTGGAATCTGCAAGCATTCAATAAACAGGAGAAGACAAGGCAATATGGGCTCTTTTGTCAGATCAACAATAATGCATATAAGAGCCACTTCAACAATTTAATCAAGGTCTTCTCCTATCGACCCCCAAAGAAAAGAAAATAAATAAAACTATTTACATAGGAAAGCTCCCAACAAGCAAAAAGAAGAACAAGAAATCTTTTTGGGTTTTCTTTTTAATTACTACTACAAGCATAGAAATTAAAACTAGCTAAAAGCTACAATTTTTTTGTTTTTCTTAAGGTTTATTAAACACACAAGAAGAAAGCATAAAAAGGAAATAAACTAGCATGGATATTAGAATGAAGAAGTATGAGCACCGACACCTAGCAATGAGTGTGTGAACATGAATGTAATGTCGGTGAGAAATACGTACTCCCCCAAGCTTAGGCTTTTGGCCTAAGTTGGTCTATGGCCACGGTTGGCCTAGTGGATATCCATAGTAATAGTTGGGGTCGTACTCCGAAGAAGAAGACTCTGATTGCCACTTGTTGGCAATCATCTCCGGATCCCACTGGTAACTAGACTATCGTGGAGGATCAACTTGTGGTTCCGACTCCGTCAGGAGAGCGTCCGTAGGGTCCTCGGGCAGAGGGGCCGGATAGTTAATCTACTCCGATGTCTCCACCCAGTCCTGTCAAAGGCATGTGAGCTCAGATCCCGCACATGATTAAGCTATGGGAAATAAATATCCTACCATATGTACAGAACTTACCGAATTCGCAGGGCGCTTCGCGCTTAGCCCGCGGTCCTCGGTAAGAGAAGGAGGGACCTCGGCGCCCTTGAACAGCACCCTCCAGACGTCCTTATGCGTCGTGTCGAAGAGCTCGTGCAGAGTCTGGTGCTGGGCCGGATCGAACTCCCATAAGTTGAAATCCCGTTGTTGACACAGGAGGATCCGGCGGAAGAGCATGACCTCGACTATGTTGACAAGCTTAAGTTTCTTGCTTATCATGTTCCGGATACACTTCTGGAGTCCGTCCAGCTCCACCCATGAACCCCAGGACATGCCCTTCTCCTTCCAGGAAGTGAGCCGCTTGGGGATTCCGGATCGAAACTCGGGGGCCGCCATCCAGTTGGTGTCGCGTGGCTCGGTGTTGTAGAACCACCCCGATTGCCACCCCTTTATGGTCTCCACGAAGGAGCCCTCGAGACATATAACATTGGGCATTTTGCCCACCATGGCTCCGCCGCATTCCGCTTGTTGGCCGCCCACCACCTTCAGCTTGATATTGAAGGTCTTCAGCCACAGGCCTAAGTGGGGCCGGATGCGGAGGAAAGCCTCGCACACGATGATGAACGCCGAGATGTTGAGGATGAAATTCGGGGCCAGATCATGAAAGTCCAGCCCATAATAGAACATGAGGCCGCAGACGAATGGATGGAGGGGAAACCTGTCACATCCCTAGTTCTAGTATGACCTAGGCTAGCTAGTCATGTGTGCATCACATTTAAATTTCATTTAAATTTGAAATGGGGATTTGTAAAACCTCAGAAATCATTTCTGGAAATGACCCAGATAAAAATTGCTCCAAAAGGGTCCAAGAATATGTTCATGTCTCTCTCTGAAAATATTGGGCAGAGGTAAAATTCAAACCAATATTTTCAAGAGCTCATAAATATTTATTTTGACCATTTGGAATTAATCTAGTAATTATTTGCATTGGATAAATATTTATATATATATATATAATATTGTCCAATAATTCTGAATTTTGGTGAGGGGCTTTGGAATAATCCTTTAGGCCCCTGCAAAAACTTTTAGAAGAAAATAACTTGATTTAGTATTTTTATTAAATCAAAACAAAGGTCAGAAAATAGAAAAGAAAACAAAATGGAGAAAGCTCACCTGGCCTTACCTGCCTGGCAGCCCAGCTGGCGGCCCAGCTCCTCTAGCCGGCCCAGCCGACTGGTGACGCCAGTCGTCGCCTACCTCCTGCCAGGATGACGGCGTGCATGTGCCCGACGCGCGCGAGCACACGCCGGCCACCTCCTGCTTCCCCGCTCGCTGCTGGAGGCCCCCGACGACACCACACACTTCTCCCGGACCTCTCGCACTCTCTCTCGCTCTCCCTCCTCCCCTGGATCTCTCCCTTTCCTCGCATCCGAGCGAGCTCGTCGCCGCCGATCACTGCTGCCGCGGCCACCGTCTCAGCCTCGTCCCTCTGACGTGTCCACGAGCTCTGCGACGTCGTCCTCGTCTTCTCCACCGACCCAGGCAAGCCGGGACGCACCGTAGCGTCCTCATCGTGCTCGTCTTCGGCCTCGGCCGCCGTGGATCACCGCCGTTGAATTTGCGGCAACCAACGCTTCCTCGAGCCCGCTTCGACGCCCTCTGCGACCGCTGTGAGCTCCATCGTCGTTTGCCCCTCTTCCCCTTGCTTCTCGATCACCGCAGCCGCCATTTCGACTGAAGCCGTAGCACCTCGCCACCGGCCATGGCGCCATCGTGGCCAGGGGCCGAGCCAGCCGCAACCGAGCACGTCACCGTGCTCCTGGTGCCACGAGGGTGCCGCAGAGCCCCTCGGGTGGCCTCCCCGTGCCCCACAGCCGCTTCCGCTTGAAGCCCGTGCTCCGGCCGCCGCCCCGAGCTCCGCTCCGGCGAGCTCCGACCGTCCCCGCCTCTCCCACTTGCTCCAGATGAAGCGGACGAGCGCTGGCTCCTCGCCAGTGGTCTCCGCCGTCCAAATGGTCGCCGGAGGGCGAAATTCGAGGCCCTCCGCCGCGTCTAGCTCGCCGGTGTCAAGCCATCGGTGGCTTTGACCCCGCTGACTATTGACTGGGTGGGCCCAGTTTGACCCCCCTTGTGTCACTGACGCGTGGGCCACCCCCCTGACATTTAGTTAGTGTTAGATTAACACTAATTAACCTAGGTTAGTTACCTAGTTAGTCACTGACCAGTGGGCCCGGCGCCCACTAATCCTAATTAGGCTAAATAAACCCCCTGTTAACTAACTGAGTCACTGACGTGTGGATCCCACACGTCAGGTTTGACTCGGACAGCTCCTTTGACCTGCTGACGCAATGCTGCCGTCATGCTGACGCAATATATCATTTTCTGGTATTAAAATAAATCAGGAAATTCCAGAAAATGATATAAACTTCAAAAATTCATAGAAATTCAACCGTAGCTCAGATTGAAATAATTTATATATGAAAAATTATCATAAAAATTCAATCTATCCATCTGTACCATTTTCATGCATGACAAACCATCTATACATGTTGTATATATGAAAACACACTTATGGAATATCTAAGAGCTTATGTTAAAGGTGCATTTGAATCTTTAGTTCAAATGGACTTTAACCAAATGAATGCTAGTTGCATTAGCTCAAACAACATCACATACTCATGCCATGTTCATGCATCATAATGTTGCATATGCTTGTGTTTGATTTCCGACACCGTTCCTTCTCGATAGGTCCTGCTCCGGAAGGTGTTCGAGAGTACCTATCAGTGGAGCAGTGCCCCCCTATTGATCTACCAGGCAAGCAAACCCCCTTGTTCATTCGGATACAATCCTACTCTCTCGCTCCTGCTCTCATTATTGCATTAGGACAACAACGATTCTATTGCTACTTTATGCTGCGGTAGTTGAACCCATTCCTCTGCATGACCTGTCATTGCCACAGTAAATAGTTAAAACCCTCTAGCATGTGTAGGAGTTGATTGAGCCATGTTGTGTTCTAGCCACGCCATGCCTGCTATTTCTTAGAGTTGTGTCAGGTCTGATTCATCGGGAATGAATTGGAGTGGTACGATATGTTCTGGTGCTGAGAGTTAAGCGTGTGAACACGATTTGGTAAAGGTAGCGGTGAGAGGCCATGTAGGAGTACATGGTGGGTTGTCTCATTGGAACCGTCCTTAAGCACTGAGTTCTGTGTATGTTGTCCAATGACTAGCTACTACCACACATTGGGCTCCGAGCACTCCAAGCTCTCTCGACTTATTAACCAACTTGATCTTTGTCCAGGAGTTGCAATTAGTTTCTGGTGTTTGTAGGTAGTGTTAGTAGTCTACCAAGTGGCACCCGGCCAGGTGGGCTTGGTACAGACTAGGCACAAGTGGCACGGTGTACCAAGCGTAGATCCATCCGGCGAGGTGGGCTTGGGAACCCTGCACACATCGTTTGGGGCCGTGAGCGACACCCCGGCCGGATCTCCTTGCGGATGGAACCCGAATAGGCGATAAACCTGGACTAGAGTCTTGTGTGGTTAGTCAGGTCGTGGCCGACACCCTCGCCAGGCTTCCGCTTGAAGGTTGCCGAGGTACATGACGTGTACATGGTGATAAGTGGTGAGAGCGTGTGTGAAGAAGTACACCCCTGCAGGGTTATCATGATCTATTCGAATAGCCGTGTCCTCGGTTACGGACTTCTTGGATGCTTACGTGGTACATAGACAACTTGAAGTGGATACTCTAAAATGCTCAAGACAAGTGTGAGTGCTATGGATGGCCTTCTCGTAGGAAGACGGGAATGAATCCATAGTAGTGTATTGACGTGGTGATTAGTGGACTCGTGTGCGCCACCTCAAAAGAGTTACCAGCAGTCGTAGTACAGGATAGCCACTGAGTCAAAGCTGGCTTGCTGCAACTAAACTCCACATTACCTTCTTGATACAAGTGCATGTATGATAGGATCTGATGTAAGTCTTGCTGAGTACCTTTGTACTCACGTTTGCTTTATTTATGTTTTGCAGGTGAGACATCTGTCTCACTAGTAGTACCACTTGGACTTCGACGAGTAGCTTGTTACCTCAGCTACGATCTCGTACCCTTGGGAGGGTCTTGTAGATAGTCAGGCTTCTGAGCCTTTTCCTTTTGTAGTTGTCTGTACTCAGACATGTAATGCTTCCGTTTCTTGTATGCTCTGAATGATGGGTCATGTGACCCCTGTTTGTATTTAATGCTATGTGGCTCTTCTGGGCCTTTATCTATATGAGCTTGCGTTATGTTGTGATGCCATGTTGTACAGCACATACTTGCATGTTATGCGAACGTGTAACGTGTATTGCTATGTGTGGGATCCGACAACATAGTTGTCTATCCTTGGTAGCCTCTCTTATGGGGAAATGTAGTCTAGTGCTTCCACAGAGCCATGGTAGTCCACTACAGCCCGGTTTACCGGAGTCCTGCTAGCCCAGCACTACTGCTCCGGAACACTTAGACTGGCCGGCATGTGATTCACTTTGTTCCTGTGTCTGTCCCTTCGGGGAAATGTCACGCGGTGACTTCCGGAGTCCTGCCTAGCCTACTACAGCCCGGGTTCCCCGGAGTCCTGTTAGCCCAGTGCTACAGCCCGGATTCATATGCTGTTGACCGACATGCTCGATGTGATTCATGTATGCCTGTTCCCATAGGTTAGCACCGCTTTGGGTTCACGACTAGCCATGTCGGCCCGGGTTCTCTGTCATATGGATGCTAGCGACACTATCATATACGTGAGCCAAAAGGCGCAAACGGTCCCGGCCATGGTAAGGCGACACCCGTGGGAATACCGTGCGTGAGGCCGCAAAGTGATATGAGGTGTTACATGCTAGATCGGTGTGACTTAGAATCGGGGTCCCGACAGCTTTGGTATCAGAGCCTGACTGCCTGTAGGATTTCCAAGCCAACCTGGTCGAAGTTGAGTCTAGAAATTCTTTAGTTATGTAAGGGAATTGATTGTGGAAGGGAACGTAAGGCTCTTTTTACTCCTTATACCTCATGCCTTCTGATCTGAGTCATCCTATCTTTCCTACGGGGTTAAGGAGCTAGGCTTTCCTCTTCTGTCTATCAGGATCACGTGTTACTACTCCGTAGTTTCTTAGGATTGGTTGATCTGAGTCATATCCCAGTTCGAGTATCTCCGGTGTAGCCTGTTTAGTAATATTTTTGAACCTTGAGTGATGATGTTGAGGTTGGTGCTACCCGTCTTTGCAGAATGTTTCATTTTGAGCATTCTACTGCCGTTATGCTGCCGGAATTGTCTAGGAGTTTGAGAGATACTAAATTCTTGTGCTACCCTCTGCAACCTATAGTTGATGCTGAATCCATCCTTGTCTTCCTTGGTTTCGTTCTTCAGGATGTTGCCGGTTAACCGAAGTTCTATTGCTCGTAGCCGGAACCACGGAGATGGTAGGGATGAGGATCCTCTCGATCAGTCCTTCATTGGCAGAGTTCATGCTAGAGATGGAGAGGAACAAGCGTGAGTCTAACCGCTTGCTAGCACGTATCGAGGAGAACACCTCCCAGCAGCACAAAGAGTTTGTGTCCATTAATGACTTCATTGGCCTGAAACCACCTACCTTCCATCATTCCATTGAACCACTTGATGCGGATGACTGGCTCCGTAGTATCACACACAAGCTGCATTCTGTGAACATAGCTGAAAGTGACAAGGTCACTTATGCTGCATATCACCTGGAAGGTCCTGCTAGTCTCTGGTGGCAGAACTATGAGGCTATGCTTCCAGCTGGTCAAATTCCTACCTGGAGAGATTTCATCGAGGCTTTTCGCGAGCATCACATTCTTGAAGCTCTCATCGATCGCAAGAGAGAAGAGTTCTGTAGTTTCACCCAGGGTAAGATGGCTGTTGATGCTTACAGTAGAGAGTTTGAGAACCTCGCCCGCTATGCTACAGAAGAAGTGTCCACAGATGCCAAGAAGCAGGCTAGGTTCCGGAAGGGTCTCAACCCCAAGTTGCGTTGTGATCTCCACTTGCATCGTTGCAATACATTCCACGCTCTTGTGAACAAGGCCATTAATGCAGAGACAGCTCAACTCACCTACGAGGAATCTCGTAAGCACACCCGTGATTTGGGTTCTTCCTCCGGTTCTAGTTCTCAGAAGCGCCGGATTTGGGTTCCGAACTCCGCTCTTCACCCGGTTATACACCAAGGCCTTCTTGTGTGGCACCTCACCCAGTTCAACCATATGCTACACCCATGCCTATTGGTAGACCACTTGTCAATGCGGGTCCTTGTCCTACCTCCAAGATTTGTTACAAGTGCGGAGAGCCAGGCCACATTGCCCGTATTTGCACTCAGACCCGTGTTGCTCCACCCCAGCCCGAGAAGTCTGTTGGCCGTGGTAGTAAGCCTTCACACCAGATGATCAGTGCCAAGTCAGCTCCCACTGAACTTGGACGTGTGCATCACATCTCAGCTAAAGACGCTCATGATGATCCAGATGTCGTTCTTGGTACACTCCTTGTCAACTGTCACCCAGCTTCGGTTCTATTCGATACCGGGGCATCTCACTCCTTCATTTCCGAAAGTTATGCCCGTTTGCACGACATGTCATTTTGTGATATGCCCTCCCCACTACTCATTCAAACTCCTGGATCCAAGTGGCAAACTTCTAGGATAAGTTATGGCAATGAAATACATGTTGACAGACTTGTATTTCTAGCTTCCTTGATATCCCTCAAGTCTTCAGATATTAACATCATTTTGGGTATGGACTGGATGAAAGCTCATTATGCCAAGATTGACTGTTACACCAGGTCTGTTCAGCTCACACACCCCTCTGGCAAGGTAGTCACTGTCTCCACCAAAATTGCAAGGCGTCAACTATATTCTCTAAATGCCAGCCCTCTTCCTGACCTTGAAGATATTCCGGTAGTCCGCGACTTTCCGGATGTCTTTCCAGAAGAACTGCCAGGTATTCCACCTGACAGAGATGTAGAGTTTGTTATAGATCTTATCCCCGGAACCGCCCCAATTTCTAGGAGACCTTACAAGATGGCACCCTTAGAACTAGCCGAGCTTAAGAAACAACTCGATGAATCCTTGCAAAAGGGTTTCATCCGTCCTAGTTCTTCTCCCTGGGCTTGCCCCGTCCTCTTCGTCAAGAAGAAGGATGGTACGGACCGAATGGTTGTAGATTATCGTCCCGTTAATTTGGTCACGATAAAGAACAAGTATCCGCTCCCCAGGATCAACGATCTGTATGATCAGCTCGCTGGATCCTCAGTCTTCTCCAAGATGGATTTGAGGTTAGGCTACCACCAAATCAAGATCAGAAATGGGGATATTCCTAAGACGGCTTTTGTCACTCGTTATGGTCAGTACGAGTACACCGTCATGTCCTTTGGTCTAACCAACGCTCCAGCTACTTTCTCTCGCTTGATGAACTCGATCTTCATGGAGTACTTAGATAAGTTCGTCGTGGTTTACCTCGATGATATCCTTATTTACTCGAAGAACGAGGAAGAGCATGCCGAACATCTTAGACTTGTGTTAGAAAAACTCAGAGAGCACCGCCTTTATGCCAAGTTCTCCAAGTGCGAATTTTGGTTGCCAGAAGTGACCTATCTCGGCCACGTAATCTCTGGTAAGGGCATTGCTGTCAATCCCGAAAGAGTTCAGGCCGTTCTTGATTGGACTCCGCCTGAAACAGTTAAGCAAGTTAGGAGTTTCCTTGGTCTAGCCAGTTATTGTCGCCGATTCGTTGAGAACTTCTCCAAAGTGGCCAAACCTCTCACGGAACTTCTCAAGAAAGATAAAAAGTTTGAGTGGTCCCCACAGTGTGAGCACAGTTTTCAGGAACTGAAAAGACGCCTGACTTCTGCTCCCATACTTGTGCCACCGGACTTCACTAAGGACTTTGTTATCTATTGTGATGCCTCACGACAGGGACTAGGTTGCATTCTTATGCAAGATCGCCATGTGATTGCCTATGCATCTCGACAGTTGCATCCACATGAGGAGAATTATCCTACACATGATCTAGAGCTTGCAGCCGTAGTCTATGCACTTAAGACATGGCGACATTACCTTCTCGGTAAACGTTGCGAGATTTACACCGATCACCAGAGTCTCAAGTATATCTTCACCCAACCAGATTTGAACCTTAGGCAAAGACGTTGGTTGGAGTTGATCTCAGATTATGATTTAGGGATTACCTACACCCCAGGTAAGGGGAATGTCATGGCTGATGCGCTAAGTCGTAAGTCCTATTGCAACAATCTCATGTTGCAGCAGGGCCAACCACTTCTCCATGAGGAATTATGTAAGCTTAACCTCCACCTTGCTCCTCACGGATTCCTTTCTACCTTGGTGGCGAAACCTACTCTTGTGGATCAAATCATCTCTGCTCAGCAGCAGGATACGGGAATTTCCCGGATCAAGAGAAACATTAACAAGGGAGTTGGTGGTAGTTTCTCTATAGATGATCGTGGTGTTGTTTTCTTTGAGAGTCGCTTGGTGGTTCCCAAGAATCAACATCTTCGACAATTAATCCTTAAGGAGGCGCATGAATCTCCTCTCACGATTCATCCCGGTAGTACTAAGATGTATCAGGACCTACGCCAGAGGTTCTGGTGGACTAGGATGAAGAGAGAAATTGCTCAATTTATTGCTAACTGTGACGTTTGTCGTCGCGTGAAGGCAGAGCATCAGAGACCTGCTGGCACTCTTCAACCTTTAGCTATTCCTGAGTGGAAATGGGATAAAGTTGGTATGGACTTCATCACCGGCTTTCCCAGGACCAAGAGAGGGAATAATGCTATCTTCGTAGTCATTGATCGTCTTTCCAAAGTGGCTCACTTCCTACCCGTTCGAGAGAGTATCACTGCTAGTCAGCTCGCTGACTTATATATTTCTCGAATAGTATCACTTCATGGTGTTCCACTAGAGATCAATTCAGACCGTGGTAGTCTTTTCACTTCTCATTTCTGGGAGAGTTTCCAAACTGCCATGGGCACCCATCTTTCCTTCAGTACCGCTTTCCACCCTCAATCAAGTGGTCAGGTGGAAAGGGTCAACCAGATTCTTGAAGACATGCTTAGAGCTTGTGTTATCTCATTCGGTATGGATTGGGAGAAGTGTCTTCCCTTCGCCGAGTTTGCTTATAACAACAGCTACCAAACCAGCCTCAAGAAAGCTCCTTTTGAGATTCTGTATGGACGAAGATGTCGAACACCTTTGAACTGGTCAGAAACCGGTGAAAGACAATTCTTTGGACCGGATATGATCCAGGAGGCAGAAGAGCAAGTTCGCGTCATTCGTGAGAATTTGAAAACAGCCCAATCTCGTCAAAAGAGCCAGTATGACCGTCGTCATAAGGAAGTGGCTTATGAAGTTGGCGACAAGGTTTATCTTCGGGTTACTCCCTTGAAGGGTACCCATCGTTTCGGTATCAAAGGCAAGTTGGCTCCTCGTTACATTGGTCCTTTTCGCATTCTCGCTAAACGAGGAGAGGTTGCCTACCAGTTGGAACTACCCCCACATCTTTCTCGAGTACATGATGTCTTCCACGTCTCTCAACTCAGGCGTTGCTTCTCGGATCCCATCCGCGGAGTGGACCACGAAACGCTTGATCTCCAAGATAACCTCACTTATCGAGAGTACCCTGTTTGCATCCTTGATCAAGCAGAGCGTGTCACCCGACGTCATAACATCAAGTTTCTCAAGGTTCAGTGGTCTCATCATTCCGAGAGAGAAGCTACTTGGGAGCGTGAAGATCGTCTTCGACTTGAGTACCCCGCTTCCTTCCCGCCGACTCCTGAATCTCGGGACGAGATTCTTCCGAGTGGGGGCGAGTTGTCACATCCCTAGTTCTGGTATGACCTAGGCTAGCTAGTCATGTGTGCATCACGTTTAAATTTCATTTAAATTTGAAATGGGGATTTGTAAAACCCTCAGAAATCATTTCTGGAAATGACCCAGATAAAAATTGCTCCAAAAGGGTCCAAGAAAATGTTCATGTCTCTCTCTGAAAATATTGGGCAGAGGTAAAATTTCAAACCAATATTTTTAGGAGCTCATAAATATTTATTTTGGCCATTTGGAATTAATCCAGTAATTATTTGCGTTGGATAAATATTTTATATATATATAATATTGTCCAATAATTCTGAATTTTGGTGAGGGGCTTTGGAATAATCCTTTAGGCCCCTGCAAAAATTTTCAGAAGAAAATAACTTGATTTAGTATTTTTATTAAATCAAAACAAAGGTCAGAAAATAGAAAAGAAAGCAAAATAGAGAAAGCTCACCTGGCCTTACCTGCCTGGCAGCCCAGCTGGCGGCCCAACTCCTCTAGCCGGCCCAGCCGACTGGTGACGCCAGTCGTCGCCTACCTCCTGCCAGGATGACGGCGTGCATGTGCCCGACGCGCGCGAGCACGCGCCGGCCACCTCCTGCTTCCCCGCTCGCTGCTGGAGGCCCCCGACGACGCCACACACTTCCCCCGGACCTCTCGCACTCTCTCTCGCTCTCCCTCCTCCCCTGGATCTCTCCCTTTCCTCGCATCCGAGCGAGCTCGTCGCCGCCGATCGCTGCTGCCGCGGCCACCGTCTCAGCCTCGTCCCTCTGACGTGTCCACGAGCTCTGCGACGTCGTCCTCGTCTTCTCCACCGACCCAGGCAAGCCGGGACGCACCGTAGCGTCCTCATCGTGCTCGTCTTCGGCCTCGGCCGCCGTGGATCGCCGCCGTCGAATTCGCGGCAACCAACGCTTCCCCGAGCCCGCTTCGATGCCCTCTGCGACCGTTGTGAGCTCCATCGTCGTTTGCCCCTCTTCCCCTTGCTTCTCGATCACCGCAGCCGCCGTTTCGACCGAAGCCGTAGCACCTCGCCGCCGGCCATGGCGCCACCGTGGCCAGGGGCCGAGCCAGCCGCAACCGAGCACGTCACCGTGCTCCTGGTGCCACGAGGGTGCCGCAGAGCCCCTCGGGTGGCCTCCCCGTGCCCCACAGCCGCTTCCGCTTGAAGCCCGTGCTCCGGCCGCCGCCCCGAGCTTCGCTCCGGCGAGCTCCGGCCGTCCCCGCCTCTCCCACTTGCTCCAGATGACGCGGACGAGCGCTGGCTCCTCGCCAGTGGTCTCCGCCGTCCAAATGGTCGCCGGAGGGCGAAATCCGAGGCCCTCCGCCGCGTCTGGCTCGCCGGCGTCAAGCCGCCGGTGGCTTTGACCCCGCTGACCGTTGACTGGGTGGGCCCAGTTTGACCTCCCCCTTGTGTCACTGACGCGTGGGCCACCCCCTGACATTTAGTTAGTATTAGATTAACACTAATTAACCTAGGTTAGTTACCTAGTTAGTCACTGACCAGTGGGCCCGGCGCCCACTAATCCTAATTAGGCTAAATAAACCCCCTGTTAACTAACTGAGTCACTGACGTGTGGATCCCACACGTCAGGTTTGACTCGGACAGCTCCTTTGACCTGCTGACGCAATGCTGCCGTCATGCTGACGCAATATATCATTTTCTGGTATTAAAATAAATCAGGAAATTCCAGAAAATGATATAAACTTCAAAAATTCATAGAAATTCAACCGTAGCTCAGATTGAAATAATTTATATATGAAAAATTATCAGAAAAATTCAATCTATCCATCTGTACCATTTTCATGCATGACAAACCATCTATACATGCTGTATATATGAAAACACACTTATGGCATATCTAAGAGCTTATGTTAAAGGTGCATTTGAATCTTTAGTTCAAATGGACTTTAACCAAATGAATGCTAGTTGCATTAGCTCAAACAACATCACATACTCATGCCATGTTCATGCATCATAATGTTGCATATGCTTGTGTTTGATTTCCGACACCGTTCCTTCTCGATAGGTCCTGCTCCGGAAAGTGTTCGAGAGTACCTATCAGTGGAGCAGTGCCCCCTGTTGATCTACCAGGCAAGCAAACCCCCTTGTTCATTCCGATACAATCCTACTCTCTCGCTCCTGCTCTCATTATTGCATTAGGACAACAACGATTCAACTGCTACTTTATGCTGCGGTAGTTGAACCCATTCCTCTGCATGACCTGTCATTGCCACAGTAAATAGTTAAAACCCACTAGCATGTGTAGGAGTTGATTGAGCCATGTTGTGTTCTAGCCATGCCATGCCTGCTATTGCTTAGAGTTGTGTCAGGTCTGATTCATCGGGAATGAATTGGAGTGTTACGATATGTTCTGGTGCTGAGAGTTAAGCGTGTGAACACGATTTGGTAAAGGTAGCGGTGAGAGGCCATGTAGGAGTACATGGTGGGTTGTCTCACTGGAACCGTCCTTAAGCACTGAGTTCTATGTATGTTGTCCAATGACTAGCTACTACCACACATTGGGCTCCGGGCACTCCAAGCTCTCTCGACTTATTAACCAACTTGATCTCTGTCCAGGAGTTGTAATTAGTTTCTGGTGTTTGTAGGTAGTGTTAGTAGTCTACCAAGTGGCACCCGGCCAGGTGGGCTTGGGACAGACTAGGCACAAGTGGCACGGTGTCCCAAGCGTAGATCCATCCGGCGAGGTGGGCTTGGGAACCCTGCACACATCGTTTGGGGCCGTGAGCGACACCCCGGCCGGATCTCCTTGCGGATGGAACCCAAATAGGCGATAAACCTGGACTAGAGTCTTGTGTGGTTAGTCAGGTCGTGGCCGACACCCTCGCCAGGCTTCCGCTTGAAGGTTGCTGAGATACATGATGTGTACATGGTGATAAGTGGTGAGAGCGTGTGTGAAGAAGTACACCCCTGCAGGGTTATCATGATCTATTCGAATAGCCGTGTCCTCGGTTACGGACTTCTTGGATGCTTACGTGGTACATAGACAACTTGAAGTGGATACTCTAAAATGCTCAAGACAAGTGTGAGTGCTATGGATGGCCTTCTCGTAGGAAGACGGGAATGAATCCATAGTAGTGTATTAACGTGGTGATTAGTGGACTCGTGTGCGCCACCTCAAAAGAGTTACCAGCAGTCGTAGTACAGGATAGCCACTGAGTCAAAGCTGGCTTGCTGCAACTAAACTCCACATTACCTTCTTGATACAAGTGCATGTATGATAGGATCTGATGTAAGTCTTGCTGAGTACCTTTGTACTCATGTTGCTTTATTTATGTTTTTGCAGCGGAGACTTCGGTCTTACTAGTTTACGTGGACTTCGACAAGTAGCTTGTACCTCAGCTACGATCTTGATCGGATGTTGTAGATAGTCGGGCTCCTCAGCCTTTTTCATTTGTAGTTGTCTGTACTCAGACATGTAATGCTTCCGCTTGTTGCTTGTATGCTCTGAATGATGGGTCATGTGACCCTTGCTTGTACTTAATGCTATGTGGCTCTTTTGGGCCTTTATCTATATGAGTTTGCGTTATGTTGTGATGCCATGTTGTACACACATACTTGCATGTTATGCGTACGTGTAACGTGTATTGCTATGTGTGGGATCCGACAATCTGGTTGTTTATCCTTGGCAGCCTCTCTTATGGGGAAATGTAGTCTAGTGCTTCCTTGAGCCATAGTAGTCCGCTACAGCCCGGTTCACCGGAGTCCTGCTAGCCCAGCACTACTGCTCAGAACACTTGACTGGCCGGCATGTGTTCCACTTTGTTCCTGTGTCTGTCCCTTCGGGGAAATGTCACGCGGTGACTTCCGGAGTCCTACCTAGCCTGCTACAGCCCGGGTTCCCCGGAGTCCTGTTAGCCCAGTGCTACAGCCCAGATTCATATGCTGTTGACCGACATGCTCGATGTGATTCATGTATGCCTGTCCCCATAGGTTAGCACCGCTTTGGGTTCACGACTAGCCATGTCGGCCCGGGTTCTCTGTCATATGGATGCTAGCGATACTATCATATACGTGAGCGCAAACGGTCCCGGGCCATGGTAAGGCGACACCCGTAGGAATACCGTGCGTGAGGCCGCAAAGTGATATGAGGTGTTACAGGCTAGATCGGTGTGACTTAGAATCGTGGTCCCGACAAAACCCCAGTCCACAGACAAAGTGGGGGAGGAAAACCACCCTTTCGTGAGGTTCCGGGGTAGGGACGACCTGCCCCGCGGCTGGCAGCCGGTGCGCGATATCCGCAGCTAAGTATCCGGCTCCATGTAACTTTTTGATGTGTCCCTCCATGACGGAGGAGGCCATCCACTTGCCTCCCGCTCCGGACATGTTTGGAGAAAGTTGAGGAGAAGGATGTGGACTTGGGCGTTGGAGCTCGAGTGTGCGAGAAGGGATGAGCAAGGAGGAAGAAGGCGTGGGTAGAAAAAGGTGAGACCTTATCCCTTTATAAGGGCGGACGAAACTATGCACCCCCCACTAGCCTGGTAAAACTCGCTTATCCCCCAAGCGCCGAAATTGGTGGCGCAGTTGGATTACCCACGTCCGTATTGATGAGAATCTCGTGATAAGGGGAACACGATCTCTGCTTTGACAAGACGTGTCAAGAAACCACCTCGCGTTATGTGCGGGGTTGGTTAAAGAAAAACGGTTCGAATAATTACCGGGTCGTGGCGTGATGTCATGCTGCCAAAACGTGTCTGTGGATTAGATTTGTGGAAATGTTATTCTCTCTACGGTGGTATGTGGAACTTATTTTTCAGGGTCAGACACTATCCTTGTATTCAAACTCTTCCGTGGTGTATTCGGAGGAGGAACCCGCCTTGCAATGCCGAAGACAACACTGCGCACCGGACTCATCGTCATTGAAGCCTGGTTCAGGGGCTACTGAGGGAGTCTTGGATTAGGGGGTCTCTGGACAGCCGTACTATATCCTTTGGCCGGACTGTTGGACTATGAAGATACAAGATTGAAGACTTCGTCCCGTGTCCGGATGGGACTCTACTTGGCGTGGAAGGCAAGCTAGGCAATACGGATATGGATATCTCCTCCTTTGTAACCGACCTTGTGTAACCCTAGCCTCCTCCGTTGTCTATATAAACCGGAGGGTTTTAGTCCATAGGATAACATACAATCATACCATAGGCTAGCTTCTAGGGTTTAGCCTCTCCGATCTCATGGTAGATCAACTCTTGTACTACTCATATTATCAAGAATAAACAAGCAGGACATATGGTTTTACCTCCATCAAGAGGGCCCGAACCTGGGTAAAACATTGTGTCCCCTGCCTCCTGTTACCATCCGCCTTAGACGAATAGTTCGGGACCCCCTACCCGAGATCCGCCAGTTTTGACACCGACAACATGGCAAGCTGCAGCACGCAAGCAAAATACATGGCAACGACGGTGAATAACTGGAAAACACATGGCGCATCGGACTCTGGGCATCACAGAGGTTGAACTAGGTATGATGATATCGATGATCGAATCTCGGGCAAGTAACATACCGATGACAAAGGGAACACCGTATGTTGTTATGCAGTTTGATCGATAAAGATCTTCGTAGAATATGTAGGAGTCAATATGAGCATCCAGGTTCCGCTATTGGTTATTGATCGAAGATGTGTCTCGGTCATGTCTACATAGTTCTCTGACGATTTGTATTATGAGTTATGTGATTTGATGACTGAAGTATGTTCGGAGTCCCGGATGAGATCATAGACATGACGAGGAGTCTCGAAATGGTTGAGAGGTAAAGATCGATATATTGGAAGATTATATTCGGACACCAGAATGGTTCCGAAGTGTTTCGGGTATTTTCCGGAGTACCGGAAGGTTACCGGAACCCCCCGGGGAAGTAATGGGCCGTAATGGGCTTTAGGGGAAAGGAGAGAAGGGCCTCAAGGGGTGCCCCCCCATGGCTGGTCCGAATTGGACTAGGAGGGGGCGCCCCCCCCCCCTCTTTCCTTCTCCCCTCTTCCTCCTTCCCTCCTTCTCCTAGTTGGAATAGGAAAGGGGGGTGAATCCGACTTGGACCGGGAGTCCAAGTAGGACTCCCCCCTATGGTGCACTCCCCCTTGGGCCGACCTCCTCTTCCACCCTCCTTTATATACGTGGGAGGGGGCACCCCAAAGTCACACCAAGTCTTCTCTTAGCCGTGTGCGGTGCCCCCCTCCACAGTTACACACCTCGCTCATATGTCGTAGTGCTTAGGCGAAGCCCTGCGCCGGTAACTGCATCATCACCATCAACACGCCATCGTGCTGACAAAACTCTCCATTGTCCTCAACTGGATCAAGAGCTCGAGGGATGTCATCATGCTGAACGTGGAGGTGCCGTATGTTCGGTGCTAGGATCGGTTGGATCACGAAGACGTTCGACTACATCACCTGTGTTACTAAACGCTTCCGCTTTTGGTCTACGAGGGTACGTAGACACACTCTCTCCTCTCGTTGCTATGCATCTCCTAGATAGATCTTGCGTGATCGTAGGATTTTTTTTTTGAAATACTGCGTTCCCCAACAGTGGCATCCGAGCTAGGTCTATGCGTAGATGTTATATGCACGAGTAGAACACAAAGAGTTGTGGGCGATAATAGTCATACTGCTTACCACCAGCGTCTTACTTTGATTCGGCGGTATTGTTGGATGAAGTGCCCTGGACTGACATTACATGACTGCGTTCATGAGACTGGTTCTACCGACGTGCTTCGCACACAGGTGGCTGGCGGGTGTCTATTTCTCCAACATTAGTTGAATCGAGTTTGATTACGGTCGGTCCTTGTTGAAGGTTAAAACAGCATACTTGATGAAATATCATTGTCGTTTTGATGCGTAGGTAAGAACGGTTCTTGCTAAAAGCCCGTAGCAGGCACGTAAAACTTGCAAAAACAAAGTAGAGGATGTCTAACTTGTTTTTACAGGGCATGTTGTGATGTGGTATGGTCAAGACGTGATGAGATATAAATTGTTGTATGAGATTATCATGTTTTGTAAAAGTTATCCGCAACTGGCAGGAGCCTTATGGTTGTCGCTTTATTGTATGAAATGCAATCGCCATGTAATTGCTTTACTTTATCACTAAGCGGTAGTGATAGTCGTGGAAGCAATAGTTGGCAAGACGACAATGATGCTACGATGGAGATCAAGGTGTCAAGCCGGTGACGATGGAGATCATGATGGTGCTTTGGAGATGGAGATCAAAGGCACAAGATGATGATGGCCATATCATGTCAAATATTTTGATTGCATGTGATGTTTATCCTTTATGCATCTTATTTTGCTTAGTACGACGGTAGCATTATAAGATGATCCCTCATTAATTTTCAAGGTACAAGTGTGCTCCCTGAGTATGCACTATTTCTACAGTTCGTTGTGCCGAGACACCACGTGATGATCGGGTGTGATAAGCTCTATGTTCACATACAACGGGTGCAAGCCAGTTTTGCACATGCAGAATACTCGGGTTAAACTTGACGAGCCTAGCATATGAAGATATGGCCTCAGAACACTAAAAGGTCGAATGTGAATCATATAGTAGATATGATCAACATAGTGATGTTCACCATGGAAAACTACCCCATCTCACGTGATGATCCGACATACTTTAGTTGATATGGATCATGTGATCATTTAGATGACTCAAGGGATGTCTATCTAAGTGGGAGTTCTTAAGTAATATGATTAGTCAATTTATCATGAACTTAGTACCTGATAGTATTTGCATGTCTATGTTGTTGTAGACCAATGGCCCATGCTACCGTCCCCTTGAATTTTAATGCGTTCCTAGAGAAAGCAAAGTTGAAAGATGATGGTAGCAACTACACGGACTCGGTCCGTAACTTGAGGATTATCCTCATTGTTGCACAGAAGAATTACGTCCTGGAAGCACCGCTAGGTGCAAAACCCGCTCCAGGAGCAACTCCGGACATTGTGAACGTCTGGCAGAGCAAAGCTGATGACTACTCGATAATTTAGTGTGTCGTGCTTTACGGCTTAGAATCGGGACTTCAAAGACGTTTTGAACATCATGGAGCATATGAGATGTTCCAGGAATTGAAGTTAATATTTCAAGCAAATGCCCTAATTGAGAGATATGAAGTCTCCAATAAGTTCTATAGCTGCAAAATGGAGGAGAATAGTTCTATCAGTAAACATATACTCAGAATGTCTGGGTACCACAACCACTTGACTCAACTGGGAGTTAATCTTCCTGATGATAGTGTCATTTACAGAGTTCTTAAATCACTGCCACCAAGCTACAAAATCTTCGTGATGAACTATAATATGCAAGGGATGGATAAGACAATTCCCGAGCTCTTCGCAATGCTAAGGGCTGTGGATGTAGAAATCAAGAAGGAGCATCAAGTGTTGATGGTTAACAAGACCACTAGTATCAAGAAAAAGAGCAAAGGGAAGAAGGGGGACTTCAAGAAGAACGGCAAGCAAGTTGCTGCTCAAGTGAAGAAGCCCAAGTCTCAACCTAAGCCTGAGACTGAGTTCTTCTACTGCAAAGGGACTGGTCACTGGAAGCGGAACAGCCCCAAGTATTTGGCGGATAAGAAGGATGGCAAAGTGAAAGGTATATTTGATATACATGTTATTGATGCGTGCCTTACTAATGCTCGTAGTAGCGCCTGGGTATTTGATACTGGTTATGTTGCTCATATTTGGAACTCGAAACAGGGGCTATGGATTAAAGAAGATTGGCCAAGGATGAGGTGACGATGCGCGTGGGAAATGGTTCCAAAGTCGATGTGATCGCCGTCGGCACGCTACCTCTACATCTACCATCGGGATTAGTTTTAGACCTAAATAATTGTTATTTGGTGCCAGCGGTGAGCATGAACATTATATCTGGATCTTGTTTGATGTGCTACGGTCATTCATTTAAATAAGAGAATAATGGTTGTTCTATTTATATGAGTAATATCTTTTATGGTCATGCACCCTTGATGAGTGGTCTATTTTTGTTGAATATCTATAGTAGTGACACACATATTCATAATATTGAAGCCAAAAGATGCAAGGTTAATAATGATAGTGCAAATTATTTGTGGCACTGCCGTTTGGGTCATATTGGTGTAAAGCTCATGAAGAAACTCCATGCTGATGGGATTTTGGAATCACTTGATTATGAATCACTTGATGCTTGTGAACCATGCCTCATGGGCAAGATGACTAAGACTCCGTTCTCTGGAACAATGGAGTGAGCAACTAGCTTATTGGAAATAATACATACTGATGTATGTGGTCCAATGAGTGCTGAGGCTCGCGGCAGGTATCGTTATTTTATGACCTTCACAGATGATTTGAGCAGACATGGGTAGATCTATTTGATGAAACATAAGTCTGAAACATTTGAAAGGTTCAAAGAATTTTAGAGTGAAGTGGAAAATCATCGTAACAAGAAAATAAAGTTTCTACGATCTGATCGTGGAGGTGAATATTTGAGTTATGAGTTTGGCCTTCATTTGAAACAATGTGGAATAGTTTCGCAACTCACACCACCTGGAGCACCACAGCGTAATGGTGTGTTCGAACATCGTAACCGTACTTTATTAGATATGGAGCGATCTATGATGTCTCTTACTGATTTACCGCTATTGTTTTGGGGTTATGCTTTAGAGACGGCTGCATTCAAGTTAAATAGGGCACCATCTAAATCCGTTGAGATGACACCATATGAACTGTGGTTTGGCAAGAAACCTAAGCTATCGTTTCTTAAAGTTTGGGGCTACGATGCTTATGTGAAAAAGCTTCAACCTGATAAGCTCGAACCCAAATCACTTGATAAAGTTTTGAAGAAGTTCAAAATGGATCAGTCAAAGAAAGGATTCTTGCCTGTGTTGCAAGGTGTGAAGTTGAGACAGACTCAACGCCCAACCACTGCAGAAGATACAGAGAAAATGAAAGCCATTCCCTATGCCTCAGCCATAGGTTCTATCATGTATCCAATGTTGTGTACCAAACCTAATGTGTGCCTTGCTACAAGTTTAGCAGGGAGCTACCAAAGTAATCCAAGAGTGGATCACTGGACAACGGTCAAGAACATCCTGAAATACCTGAAAAGTACTAAGGATATATGTAAAACCCACAATGCGGCTATATCTCCCACGTGTCGGGGCACGACTTAGAGGCATAGCCACATGGTAGGCATGTCGCAAGAGGGGTAATCTTTACACATCCCATGTACTGAATAAGAAAGGGATAAAGAGTTGGCTTACAATCGCCACTTCACACAAATACAAGTTGTCATACATCATCCAGAATACAAACAAGGTCCGACTACGGAACCAAAATAAAAGAAGACAACCCCAAATGCTAGATCCCCGATCGTCCCAACTGGGCACCACTACTGATCAACAAGAAATGAAATAAAACAATGATCAAGATCTTCATCGAGCTCCCACTTGAGCTGGGTTGCGTCATCTGCACGGGTATCATCGGCACCTGCAATTGTTTGGAAGTATCTGTGAGATCTTGATCATTGTTTTGTTTTGTTTCCTGTTGAGTAGTAGTGCTGCCCAGTTGGGATGATCGGGGATCTAGCATTTTGGGTTGTCTTCTTTTATTTTGGTTCCGTAGTCGGACCTTGTTTGTATTCTCGATGATGTATGACAACTTATATTTGTGTGAAGTGGCGATTGTAAGCCAACTCTTTATCCCTTTCTTATTCAGTACATGGGATGTGTAAAGATTACCCCTCTTGCGACATGCCTACCATGCGTCTATGCCTCTAAGTCGTGCCCCGACACGTGGGAGATATAGCTGCATTGTGGGTGTTACAATTCATTTCTCGTTTATGGAGGTGACAAAGAGCTCGTCGTAAATGGTTACGTCGATGCAAGCTTTGACACTGATCCGGATGACTCTAAGTCACAAACCGGATACGTATTTATATTGAATGGTGGAGCTGTCAGTTGGTGCAGTTCCAAGCAGAGCGTCGTGGTGGGATCTACGTGTGAAGCGGAGTCCATAGCTGCTTCGGAAGCAGCAAATGAAGGAGTCTGTATGAAGGAGTTCATATTCGATCTAGGTGTAATACCTAGTGCATCGGGTCCAATGAAAATATTTTGTGACAATACTGGATCAATTGCCTTGGCGAAGGAATCCAGATTTCACAAGAGAACCAAACACATCAAGAGACGCTTCAATTCCATCCACAATCAAGTCAAGGAGGGAGACATAGAGATTTGCAAGATACATATGAATCTAAATGTTGCAGATCTGTTGACTAAGCCTCTCTCATGAGCAAAACATGATCAGCACCAAGACTCCGTGGGTGTTAGAATCATTACTATGTAATCTAGATTATTGACTCTAGTGCAAGTGGGAGACTGAAGGAAATATGCCCTAGAGGCAATAATAAAGTTGGTCTTTATATTTCCTTATATCATGATAAATGTTTATTATTCATGCTAGAATTGTATTAACCGGAAACTTAGTACATGTGTGAATACATGGACAAACTGAGTGTCCCTAGTATGCCTCTACTAGACTAGCTCGTTAATCAAAGATGGTTAAGTTTCCTAACCATATACATGTGTTGTCATTTGATGAACGGGATCACATCATTAGAGAATGATGTGATGGACAAGACCCATCCATTAGCTTAGCATAATGATCATTTACTTTTATTGCTATTGCTTTCTTCATGACTTATACATGTTCCTCTCACTATGAGATTATGCAACTCCCGAATACCGTTGTAACACCTTGTGTGCTATCAAACGTCACAATGTAACTGGGTGATTAAAGATGCTCTACAGGTGTCTCCGATGGTGTTTGTTGAGTTGGCATAGATCGATATTAGGATTTGTTACTCCGAGTACCGGAGATGTATCTCTGGGCCCTCTCGGTAATGCACATCACTATGAGCCTTGCAAGCAATGTCACTAATGAGTTAGTTACGAGATGATGCATTACGGAATGAGTAAAGAGACTTGACGGTGATGAGATTGAACTAGGTATGATGATACCGACGATCGAATCTCGGGCAAGTAACATACCGATGACAAAGGGAACAATGTATGTTGTTATGCGGTTTGACCAATAAAGATCTTCATAGAATATGTCGGAGCCAATATGAGCATCCAGGTTCCGCCATTGGTTATTGACCGGAGATGTGTCTCGGTCATGTCTACATAGTTCTCGAACCCATAGGGTCTGCACACTTAACGTTCGATGACGATTTGTATTATGAGTTATGTGATTTGATGACCAAAGTATGTTTGGAGTCCCGGATGAGATCATGGACATGACGAGGAGTCTCGAAATGGTCGAGAGGTATAGTTTGATATATTGGAAGATTATATTCGGACACCAGAATGGTTCCGAAGTGTTTCGGGTATTTTCGAAGTACCAGGAGGTTACCGGACCCCCCCCCCCCCCGGGGAAGTAATGGGCCTTAATGGGCTTTAGGGGAAAGGAGAGAAGGGCCTCAAGGGGTGCCCCCCCATGGCTGGTCCGAATTGGACTAGGAGGGGGCAGCACCCCCCTCTTTCCTTCTCCCCTCTTCCGCCTTCCCTCCTTCTCCTAGTTGGAATAGGAAAGGGGGGGCGCATCCTACTTGGACCGAGAGTCCAAGTAGGACTCCCCCCTATGGCACGGCCCCCTTGGGCCGACCTCCTCTTCCCCCCTTCTTTATATACGTGAGAGGGGGGCACCCAAAGGCACACCAAGTCTTCTCTTAGCCGTGTGCGGTGCCCCCCTCCACAGTTACACACCTCAGTCATATCGTCGTAGTGCTTAGGCGAAGCCCTGCGCCGGTAACTTCATCATCACCATCAACCCGTCGTTGTGCTGACGAAACTGTCCCTCGTCCTCAACTAGATCAAGAGCTCAAGGGACATCATCGTGCTGAACATGTGCTGAACGCGAAGGTGTCGTACGTTCGGTGCTAGGACTGGTTGGATCGCGAAGATGTTCGACTACATTAACCGCGTTACTAAATGCTCCCGCTTTCGGTCTACGAGGGTACGTAGACACACTCTCCCCTCTGGTTGCTATGCATCTCTGATGTCTACTACACAACCTTCTTCTTGTAGACGTTGGTGGGCCTCCAAGTGCAGAGGTTTGTAGGACAGTAGCAAATTTCCCTCAAGTGGATGACCTAAGGATTATCAATCTGTAGGAGGCGTAGGATGAAGATGGCCTCTCTCAAGAAACCCTGCAACCAAATAACAAAGAGTCTCTTGTGTCCCCAACACACCCAATACAATGGTAAATTGTATAGGTGCACTAGTTCGGCGAAGAGATGGTGAAACAAGTGGTATATGGATAGTAGATAAAGGTATTTGTAATCTGAAATAATAAAAACAGCAAGGTAGCAAGTGATAAAAGTGAGCGTAAACGGTATTGCAATGCTAGGAAACAAGGCCTAGGGTTCATACTTTCGCTAGTGTAAGTTCCCTCAACAATACTAACATAATTGGATCATAAAATTATCCCTCAACATGCAACAAAGAGTCACTCCAAAGTCACTAATAGCGGAGAACGAACGAAGAGATTATGGTAGGGTACGAAACCACCTCAAAGTTATTCTTTCCAATCAATCCGTTGGGCTATTCCTATAAGTGTCACAAACAGCCCTAGAGTTCGTACTAGAATAACACCTTAAGACACAAATCAACCAAAACCCTAATGTCACCTAGATACTCCAATGTCACCTCAAGTATCCGTGGGTATGATTATATAATATGCGTCACACAATCTCAGATTCATCTATTCAACCAACACAAAGGACCTCAAAGAGTGCCCCAAAGTTTCTACCAGAGAATCACGACGAAAACGTGTGCCAACCCCTATGCATAGGTTCATGGGCGGAACCCGCAAGTTGATCACCAAAACATATATCAAGTGAATCACGTGATATCCCATTGTCACCACATATATCCACGGCAAGACATACATCAAGTGTTCTCAAGTCTTTAAAGACTCAATCCGATAAGATTACTTCAAGGGGAAAACTCAATTCATTACAAGAGAGAAGAGGGGGAGGAGAAACATAAGATCCAACTATAATAGCAAAGCTCGCGATACATCAAGATCGTATCATCTCAAGAACACGAGAGAGAGAGATCCAACACATAGCTACTGGTACATACCCTCAGCCCCGAGGGAGAACTACTCCCTCCTCGTCATGGAGAGCACCGGGATGATGAAGATGGCCACCGGAGAAGGATTGCCCCCTCCGGCAGGGTGCCGAAATGGGTCTAGATTGGTTTTCGGTGGCTACGGAGGCTTCTGGCGGTGAAACTCCCGATCTATTGTGCGTTCTGGAAGTTTTAGGATACATGGGTATATATGGGTGAAAGGAGTACATCGGTGGACCAAAGGGGTGGCCACGAGGCAGGGGGCGCGCCCCCCACCCTCGTGAGCTCCTCCTTCATCTTCTGATGTAGGGTCCAAGTCTATCCGGTAGGTTTCCTTCCAAAAATAACTTCTCCAGTTGATTTCGTTCCGTTTCGACTCCGTTTGATATTCCTTTTCTTCGAAACACTGAAATAGGCATAAAACAGCAAATCTGGGCTGGGCCTCCGGTTAATAGGTTAGTCCCAAAAATAATATAAAAGTGGAAAATAAAGCCCAATATTGCCCAAATCAGTAGATAATATAGCATGGAGCAATCAAAAATTATTGATACGTTGGAGACGTATCAAGCATCCCCAAGCTTAATTCCTGCTCGTCCTCGAGTAGGTAAATGATAAAAAAAAGAATTTTTGATGCGGAGTGCTACTTGGCATAATATCAATGTAATTCTTCTTACTTGTGATATGAATATTCAGATCCGAAAGATTCAAGACAAAAGTTCATATTGACATAAAATAATAATACTTCAAGCATACTAACTAAGCAATTATGTCTTCTCAAAATAACATGGCTAAAGAAAGTTATCCCTACAAAATCATATAGTCTGGCTATGCTCCATCTTCACCAAACAAAGTATTTAAATCATGCACAACCCCGATGACAAGCCAAGCAATTGTTTCATACTTTTAATGTTCTCAAACTTTTTCAATCTTCACGCAATACATGAGCGTGAGCCATGGACATAGAACTATAGGTGGAATAGAATGGTGGTTGTGGAGAAGACAAAAAAGGAGAAGATAGTCTCACATCAACTAGGCGTATCAATGGGCTATGGAGATGCCCATCAATAGATATCAATGTGAGTGAGTAGGGATTGCCATGCAACGGATGCACTAGAGCTATAAGTATATGAAAGCTCAATAAAGAAACTAGTGGGTGTGCATCCAACTTACTTGCTCACGAAGACCTAGGGCATTTTGAGGAAGCCCGTCATTGGAATATACAAGACAAGTTCTATAATGAAATATTCCCACTAGTGTATGAAAGTGACAACATAGGAGACTCTCTATCATGAAGATCATGGTGCTACTTTGAAGCACAAGTGTGGTAAAAGGATAGTAGCATTGTCCCTTCTCTCTTTTTGTCTCATTTTTTATTTGGCCTTTCTATTTTTTATGGCATTTCTCTTTTCTTTTCTTTTTTGGCCTTCTCTTTTTTATGGCCTTTCTCCTCTTTTTTTATTTTCGTCCGGAGTCTCATCCCAACTTATGGGGGAATCATAGTCTCCATCATCCTTTCCTCACTGGGACAATGCTCTAATAATGATGATCATCACACTTTTATTTACATACAACTCGATACTTAGAACAAGATATGACTCTATATGAATGCCTCCGGCGGTTTACCGGGATATGCAATGACTCATGAGTGACATGTATGAAAGAATTATGAATGGTGGCTTTGCCACAAATACGATGTCAACTACATGATCATGCTAAGCAATATGACAATGATGGAGTGTGTCATAAACGGAACGGTGGAAAGTTGCATGGCAATATATCTCGGAATGGCTATGGAAATGCCATAATAGGTAGGTATGGTAGCTGTTTTGAGGAAGGTATATGGTGGGTGTATGGTACCGGCGAAAGTTGCACGGTACTAGAGAGGCTAGCAATGGTGGAAGGGTGAGAGTGCGTATAATCCATGGACTCAACATTAGTCATAAAGAACTCACATACTTATTGCAGAAATCTATTAGTTATCGAAACAAAGTACTACGTGCATGCTCCTAGGGGGGTAGATTGGTAGGAAAAGACCATCGCTCGTCCCCGACCGCCACTCATAAGGAAGACAATCAATAAATAAATCATGCTCTGACTTCATCACATAACGGTTCACCATACGTGCATGCTACGGGAATCACAAACTTCAACACAAGTATTTCTCAAATTCACAACTACTCAACTAGCATGACTCTAATATTACCATCCTCATATCTCAAAACACTCATCAAGTATCAAACTTCTCATAGTATTCAATGCGCTCATAAGAGAATTTTATTATTCTTGAATACCTAGCATATTAGGATTTTAAGCAAATTACCATGCTATTTAAGACTCTCAAAATAATATAAGTTAAGCATGAAGTTCATCTATTTCTTCAAAATAAAACTACAACCATGCTCTAAAAGATATAAGTGAAGCACTAGAGCAAATGACAAACTACTCCGAAAGATATAAGTGAAGATCAATGAGTAGTCGAATAATTATGCAACTATGTGAAGACTCTCTAACATTTAATAATTTTAGACCTTGATATTCTATTCAAACAGCAAGCAAAGCAAAATAAAATGACATCTAAGAATAGCAAACATCATGTGAAGAAGAAAAAACTTAGGATCAACCGATACTAACCGATAGTTGTTGAAGAAGAAAGGTGGGATGCCAACCGGGGCATCCCCAAGCTTGAGCTTTTGTGTCTCCTTAATTCCTCTCATATCACGGTCTCCCTAAATCTCAAAAGCTTCATCCACACAAAACTCAACAAGGACTCGTGAGATAGGTTAGTATAAACCATTGCAAAAACCTTATCATACTCTATTGTAGCAAATCACTAAAATTATTATTCAACATTGCATACTAAATGCCTATGCATATTTAATAGTCCTATCCTCAAATAGAATCATTAAAGAAGCAACCATATGCAAACAATGCAAACAAACAGCAATCTGCCTAAACAGGATAGTCTGTAAAGAATGCTGCAACATCCATACTTACCTAGCTCCAAAAAGTATGAAATAAAATTCCCACTGTATTAAATTTATCAGATATTAATATTCAAAAGGTTTCAACATTTTATCACATTCTGACTTTTCTAGGGAATTATTGCAACAGCGGTAAACTTTCTGTTTTCAAACAGCGACATGTATACTTGTAACATAGGCATAATAAAGGCTATCAATGCCACTTTTATTGAAATAAAAGATGCAAAACATTGTTCTAAATAACAGCAAGCAAACCCTAACAAAATAAATTGACGCTCCAAGCAAAACACATATCATGTGGCGAATAAAAATATAGCTCCAAGTAAAGTTACCGATGAACGAAGACGAAAGAGGGGATGCCTTCCGGGGCATCCCCAAGCTTAGGCTCTTAGCTATCCATGAATATTACCTTGGGGTGCCTCGGGCATCCCCAAGCTTAGGCTCTTGTCACTCCTTATTCCATAGTCCATCGAATCCTTACCCAAAACTTGAAAACTTCACAACACAAAACTTAACAGAAAACGCGTAAGCTCCGTTAGTATAAGAAGATAAATCACCACTTCAAGGTACTGTAATGAACTCATTATTTATTTATATTGGTGTTAAACCTACTGTATTCCAACTTCTCTATGGTTTATAAACTCTTTTACTAGCCATAGATTCATTAGAATAAGCAAACAACACACGAAAAACAGAATCTGTCAAAAACAGAACAGTCTGTAGTAATATGAATCAAACGTAAACTTCTGGAACTCATAAAATTCTCAAATAAATTGATGGACCTGAGGAATTTATCTATTAATAATCTGCAAAAATAATTAACTAAATATCACTCTCCAAATAAAAATGGCAGCAATTCTCATGAGCACTAAAGTTTCTGTTTTTTACAACATGATCAACAAGACTTTCCCCAAGTCTTCTCAAAGGTTCTACTTAGCACAAACACTAATTAAAAGCATAAAACCACATCCAAACAGAGGCTAGATGAATTATTTATTACTAAACAGGAACAAAAATAAAATTGGGTTGCCTCCCAACAAGCGCTATCGTTTAACGCCCCTAGCTAGGCATGATGATTTCAATGATGCTCACATAAAGAATAGGAATTGAAACATAAAGAGAGCATCATGAAGAATATGACTAGCACATTTAAGTCTAACCCTCTTCCTATGCATAGCGATTTTGTGAGCAAACAACTTGTGGGAACAAGGATCAACTTGCATAGGAAGGTAAAACAAGCATAACTTCAAAATTTTAAGCATCTAGAGGGGAAACTTGATATTATTGCAATTCCTACAAGCATATGTTCCTCCCTCATAATATTTTTCAGTATCATCATGAATTAATTCAACAATATAACCAGCACCTAAAGCATTCTTTTCATTATCTACAAGCATATAAAATTTATTACTCTCCACATAAGCAAAATTCTTCTCATGAATAATAGTGGGAGCAAACTCAACAAAATAACTATCATGTGATTGAAAATTAAGATCAAGATGACAAGTTTCATGGTTATCATTATTCTTTAAAGCATACGTGTCATCACAATAATCATCATAGATAGGAGTCATGCTTTCATCATAATAAATTTGCTCATCAAAGCTTGGGGGACAAAAAATACCATCTTCATAAAACATAGCTTCCCCAAGCTTGTGGCTTTGCATATCATTAGCATCATGGATATTCAAGGAATTCATACTAACAACATTGCAATCATGCTCATCATTCAAATATTTAGTGCCAAACATTTTATAGATTTCTTCTTCTAGCACTTGAGCACAATTATCCTTTCCATCATACTCACGAAAGATATTTAAAAGGTGAAGCGTATGAGACAAACTCAATTCCATTTTTAGTTTTCTTTTATAAACTAAACTAGTGATAAAACAAGAAACTAAAAGACTTGATTGCAAGATCTAAAGATATACCTTCAAGCGCTAACCTCCCCGGCAACAGCGCCAGAAAAGAGCTTGATGTCTACTACACAACCTTCTTCTTGTAGACGTTGTTGGGCCTCCAAGTGCAGAAGTTTGTAGGACAATAGCAAATTTCCCTCAAGTGGATGACCTAAGGTTTATCAATCCGTAGGAGGCGTAGGATGAATATGGCAACCAAATAACAAAGAGTCTCTTGTGTCCCCAACACACCCAATACAATGGTAAATTGTATAGGTGCACTAGTTCGGTGAAGAGATGGTGAAACAAGTGGTATATGGATAGTAGATAAAGGTATTTGTAATCTGAAATAGTAAAAACAGCAAGGTAGCAAGCGATAAAAGTGAGCGTAAATGGTATTGCAATGCTAGGAAACAAGGCCTAGGGTTCATACTTTCACTAGTGTAAGTTCCCTCAACAATACTAACATAATTGGATCATAAAACTATCCCTCAACATGCAACAAAGAGTCACTCCAAAGTCACTAATAGCGGAAAACGAACGAAGAGATTATGGTAGGGTATGAAACCACCTCAAAGTTATTCTTTCCAATCAATCCGTTGGGCTATTCCTATAAGTGTCACAAATAGCCCTAGAGTTCGTACTAGAATAACACCTTAAGACACAAATCAACCAAAACCCTAATGTCACCTAGATACTCCAATGTCACCTCAAGTATCCATGGGTATGATTATACGATATGCGTCACACAATCTCAGATTCATCTATTCAACCAACACAAAGGACCTCAAAGAGTGCCCCAAAGTTTCTACCGAAGAATCACGACGAAAACGTGTGCCAACCCCTATGCATAGGTTCATGGGCGGAACCCGCAAGTTGATCACCAAAACATATATCAAGTGAATCACGTGATATCCCATTGTCACCATAGATATCCATGGCAAGACATACATCAAGTGTTCTCAAGTCTTTAAAGACTCAATCTGATAAGATTACTTCAAGGGAAAACTCAATTCATTACAAGAGAGAAGAGGGGGAGGAGAAACATAAGATCCAACTATAATAGCAAAGCTCGCGATACATCAAGATCGTATCATCTCAAGAATACGAGAGAGAGAGAGATCAAACACATAGCTACTGGTACATACCCTCAGCCCCGAGGGAGAACTACTCCCTCCTCGTCATGGAGAGCACCGAGATGATGAAGATGGCCACCGGAGAAGGATTGCCCCCTCCGGCAGGGTGCCGGAACGGGTCTAGATTGGTTTTCGGTGGCTACGGAAGCTTCTGGCGGCGGAACTCCCGATCTATTGTGCGTTCTGGAAGTTTTAGGATACGTGGGTATATATGGGTGAAAGGAGTACGTCGGTGGACCGAAGGGGTGGCCACGAGGTAGGGGGGCGCGCCCCCTACCCTCGTGAGCTCCTCCTTCATCTTCTGACGTAGGGTCCAAGTCTATCCGATAGGTTTCCTTCCAAAAATAACTTCTCCAGTTGATTTCGTTCCGTTTCGACTCCGTTTGATATTCCTTTTCTTCGAAACACTGAAATAGGCATAAAACAACAAATCTGGGTTGGGCCTCCGGTTAATAGGTTAGTCCCAAAAATAATATAAAAGTGGAAAATAAAGCCCAATATTGCCCAAAACAGTAGATAATATAGCATGGAGCAATCAAAAATTATAGATACATTGGAGACGTATCAATCTCCTAGATAGATCTTGCGTGATCGTAGGATTTTTTTTTTGAAATATTGCGTTCCCCAACAGATACCCCTCTTCTCCGGAGTGGGTTTTGGTGGTGGTTCGGGAAGAGTCCAATCATCATAATTTTTCAGTATATTATTCAATAGTTTCTCAGCTTGTTCAATAGTTTGTTCCCTGAAAACACAACCAGCACAACTATCTAGGAACTCCCTAGAAGCATTGGTTAGTCCATTATAGAAGATATCAAGTATTTCATTTTTCTTGGGAGGATTATCAGGAAAAGCATTTAGCAATTGGAGAAACCTCTCCCAAGCTTGTGGGAGACTCTTGTTCAATCTGCAAAAAGTTAAATATTTCATGTAAGGCAACTTGTTTCTTATGAGCATGAAAATAGTTTTTAGATAAGTAATAAATCATATCCTTGGCACTACGCGCACAACCAGGAGCAAGAGTATTGTACCAAGTCTTAGCATCACCCTTTAATGAGAATGAAAATAATTTGTGAATATAATAATAGAAAATTTTCTCATCATGAGCAAAAATGGTGGCTATGTCATTCAACTTAGTAAGGTGTGCCTCGACAGTTTCAGTTTCATAACCACAGAAAGGATCAGATTCAACCAAAGTAATTAACTCTGGGTCGACAGAGAATTCATAATCCTTATCATCAACAAAGATAGGTGAAGTAGCAAACTTAGGATCACATTTCATTCTAGCATTCAAAGATTTTTCTTTTAGTATGCATAATAATTTCTTAAGATCATCCCTATCATTGCAAGCAAGAAAGTCTAGTTGTCTCCTCATCCATAACATAACCTTCCAGTACCTTAGGCATTTCATATCTAGCAGGGCTAGGTCTAATAGGTCTTTTCAAGATTTTCAGGTTCAGTAATTTCATTCTCTTTAGCTCTAGCAATTTGTTCATCAAGATAATCACCTAGTGGCACACCTTCATCAAGCAATGTACTAGCATCATCATAAGCATTATCCATAGCAGAAGTAGCATCATCAATAACTCATGACATATCAGAATTAATAGCATGTGGTGGTGTTGCAAGTTTACTCAAAATAGAAGGTGAATCAAGTGCAGAGCTAGATGGCAATTCCTTACCTCCCCTCGTCTTAGAGGGAAATATCTTAGTCTTGGGATCCTTCAGATTCTTCATAGTGATAAATTGATAATAATCCCAAGTGACTCAACAAACATAGCTATGCTCCCCGGCAACGGTGCCACAAGAAGGTCTTGATAACCCACAAGTATAGGGGATCGCAACAGTTTTCAAGGGTAGAGTATTCAACCCAAATTAATTGATTCGACACAAGGGGAGGTGATACGTCTCCAACGTATCTATAATTTTTTATTGTTCCACGCTATTATATTATCAACCTTGGATGTTTTATATGCATTTTTATGCTATTTTATATGATTTTTGGGACTAACCTATTAACCTAGAGCCCAGTGCCAGTTTCTGTTTTTCCTTGTTTTTGAGTTTTACAGAAAAGGAAAATCAAACGGAGTCCAATTGACCTGAAACTTCACAGAACTTATTTTTGGGCCAGAAAAAGGCCAGGAAGTAAAAGAGTTGGGCCAGAAGAGTCCCACGCTGCCCACGAGGGTGGGCCCCCCCAGCGCGCCTCCCTACCTCGTGGACAGCCCGGAGACCCCCTTTGACTTGTTCCCGACTCCAACACCTCTTATATAACCCAAAACTTCTAGAAAGAAACCTAGATCGGGAGTTCCGCTGCCAGAAGCCTCCGTAGCCACCGAAAACTAATCTAGACCCATTCCGGCACCCTGCCGGAGAGGGGGAATCCCTCTCCGGTGGCCATCTTCATAATCCCGGCACTCTCCATGACGAGGAGGGAGTAGTTCTCCCTCGGGGCTGAGGGTATGTACTAGTAGCTATGTGTTTGATCTCTCTCTCTCTCTCATGTTCTTGAGTCGGCACGATCTTGATGTATTGCGAGCTTTGCTACTCCCACCATTTTTATATACAAGCCACTAACACTAATCGATGCAATATTAATGATGTTTGCCTCATAGTACTATCAAAGGAGGACATTAACTATCCCTTGCATGCATGCGGGAGTGGGAGGATTGGCTTGATGTGCATGAAAGAGAAGAATACACATTAATTTACACGGCAAATAAGGAGACAAGCTGGCTTGCAACATTGACTTAGAAGACATTAACTTTTACCTTGGTATCTGTAATATGGGTTTGTGGCCTTGTATACAAAAATGGAGGGAGTATTATATTTGGATCTTATGATGTTTCTCCCCCTCTACTCTCTTGTGATGAATTGAGTTTTCCCTTTGAAGTTATCTTATCGGATTGAGTCTTTAAGGATTTGAGAACACTTGATGTATGTCTTGCATGTGCTTATCTATGGTGACAATGGGATATCACGTGATCCACTTGATGTATGTTTTGGTGATCAACTTGCGAGTTTCATGACCTCGTGAACTTATGCATAGGTGTTGGCACACGTTTTCGTCTTGACTCTCCGGTAGAAACTTTGGGGCACTCTTTGAAGTTCTTTGTGTTGGTTGAATAGATGAATCTGAGATTTTGTGATGCATATCATATAATCATACCCACGGATACTTGAGCTGACATTGGAGTATCTAGGTGACATTAGGGTTTTGGTTGATTCGTGTCTTAAGGTGTTATTCTAGTACGAATTCTTGAATAGATCGATCAGAAAGAATAACTTTGAGGTGGTTTCGTACCCTACAATAATCTCTTGGTTTGTTCTCCGCTATTAGTGACTTTGGAGTGACTCTTTGTTGCATGTTGAGGGATAGTTATATGATCCAATTATGTTATTATTGTTGAGAGAACTTGCACTAGTGAAAGTATGAACCCTAGGCCTTGTTTCAACACAATGCAATACCTTTTACGCTCACTTTTATCATTAGTTACCTTGTTATTCTTATATTTTCAGATTATAAAAACCTTTATCTACTATCCATATTGCACTTGTATCACCATCTCTTCGCCAAACTAGTGCACCTATACAATTTACCATTGTATTGGGTGTGTTGGGGACATAAGAGACTCTTTGTTATTTGGTTGTAGGTTGTTTGAGAGAGACCATCTTCATCCTACACCTCCCACGGATTGATAAACCTTAGGTCATCCACTTGAGGGAAATTTGCTACTGTCCTACAAACCTCTGCACTTGGAGGCCCAACAACGTCTACAAGAAGAAGGTTGTGTAGTAGACATCAAGTTCTTTTCTGGCGCCGTTGCCGGGGAGGTTAGTGCTTGAAGGTATATCTTTAGATCTTGCAATCGAATATTTTAGTTTCTTGTTTTATCACTAGTTTAGTTTATAAAAGAAAATTACAAAAAATGGAATTGAGGGTACCTCATATGCTTCATCTTTTTAATATCTTTCATGAAAATAAGGATTTCGATAATTGTGCCAAATTGCTAGAGGAAGAATGGATTGGAATGTTTGGCACTAAATCTTTGAATGATGAGCATGATTGCAATGTTGTTAGTATGAATTCCTTGAATATCCATGGTACTAATGATGATTGCACTAGTCATGATGAAAATGTCTCTTATAAGCATGTCAATTTTTGTGGAGTGCATAGAGCTTGCAAGCACACACCAAATAGGGAAGATAGATTTTGCAAGAGGCATAAGTATTTAGAAACTAAATGGTTGAAAGAAAGGCTAGATGCTTGTGCTTAAGATTTAAAATTTCTTTGCCATCCTTGTGAACTTTGCAATGAACGTGATCATTTAAATATCCAATGCAAACTGTTTCATGATCGAATCGTGTCCAAAAATTGTGATGACTTGATTTCCCTTGCGCATCATAATGAACTTAGTTTGCTTCTGGGTTATGAAGAAATGAAACGTATAACTAAGGATATTCCATAATTTTCCCTTGATAAAGTTCTTGATTTTGATCTAGAGGAAATTTATGTGTATTGTGCTATGAATTGCGTTGAAAATCCTTATATTGCCAAATACATAAAGACAAGAAAATAAATAGAAGATGAAGAGAATACTAATGAAAGGGAAGAGACTTCCCAATATACTCCTATTATTTCTTGTGATAAATAATGTAACGAGGAGGAGCCTTCTATTCAACCAATCTCATTAATAAGGAGCTCCAAAAGGAGGATTGAACCCACACATGATGTGAAGAAGAGAAAGAAAAGACGGAGAAGCAAAGGTAAAAAGGTATCTCTCCCAAATGAGGTTGCTCATATTACTCATCGTGATGATGATAATTGTTACACTATTGGTGCTATACATACAATTAATGATGAGAGTGATTATGCTTATGATATGAAAAGGCCCAAGCTTGGGGATGATATTTTGATGATAATGACATGTTTGAGTATGTATTTGCTGCAATTAATGTTTGTCCCAAGCTTGGGGATGCTAAGTTTGATGAAGATGATATTTTTAGTCTCCCAAGTTTTGATGAGCAAATTTATTATGATGATAGCATGCCTCCTATTTATGATGGTTATATTGATGAAATTGGGTCTGGAAGAGTGTCAACTTTAGGAAGTAATGATCCCACTATTTTGGAGGATATTAAATATTATTTTGACAATTATGAAAGTGGATTTGGAGAGGTCATGACTTTATTTAGTAATGATTCCACTATCTTGGAAGAGGTTTCAATTGATTATGATGAGAACAAAGTTGCTACTTATGATGATTATTGTGATGACACGTATGCTATAAAAAGTAGTGATGATTATATTAAAACTTGTCATGATTATGATTACCCTTTTCCTTAATATACTCTTTTAATGTGGAAACAATTTGTAGTATTCGAGTTTCTTATGATACTCCCACTATTCCGAATGATAAGAATTTTGCCTATGTGGAGAGTAGTAAATTTTCTATGCTTGTAGATCATGAAAATAATGCCTTATGTGCTGGTTATATTGTTGAATTCATTCATGATGCTACTGAAAATTACTATGAGGGAGGAACATATGCTTGTAGGAATTGCAATAATATCAAGTTTTCTGTCTATGTGCTTAAAGTTTTGAAGGTATGCTTGTTTTGCCCTCCTATGCTAGTTGATTATGGTTCCCACAAGTTGTTTGCTCACAAAATCCCTATGCATGGGAAGTGGGTTATAATTAAATGTGCTATTCATATTCTTCATGATGCTCTCCTTATGTTACAATTCTTATCTTTTATGTGAGCATCATTGAAATCATCATGCCTAGCTAGGGGCGTTAAACGATAGCGCTTGTTGGGAGGCAACCCAATTTTATTTATGTTCCTTGCTTTTTGCTCCTTTTTAGTAATAAATAATTCATCTAGCCTCTGTTATGATTGAGTTTTTATGTTTTAATTAGTATTTGTGCCAAGTAGAACCTTTGGGAAGACTTGGGGAAAGTCTTTGCGATCTTGCTGTAAAAAACAGAAACTTTAGCGCTCACAAGATTTGCTGCTATGTTTTACTGGAGAGCGCTACTTAGTTCATTATTTTTGCACATGATTAACAGATAAATTCCTCACGTCCAGAAATTTATTTTAGAATTTTTGGGGTTCCAGAAGTATGTGTTTGATCCAGATTACTACAGACTGTTCTGTTTTTGACATATTCTGTTTTCTATGTGTTGTTTACTTATTTTGATGAATCTATGAGTAGTATCGGAGGGTATGAACCATATATGAGTTGTAATACATTAGATATTACACCAATATGAATTTAGAATGAGTTCACAACAGTACCTAAGTGGTGATTTGTTTTCTTATACTAACGGAGCTTACGAGTTTTGTGTTAAGTTTTGTGTTGTGAAGTTTTCAAGTTTTCGGTAAAGATTCGATGGACTATGGAATAAGGAGTGGCAAGAGCCTAAGCTTGGGGATGACCAAGGCACCCCAAGGTTATATTAAATGACAACCAAGAGCCTAAGCTTGGGGATAGCCCAGAAGGCATCCCCTCTTTCGTCTTCATTCATCAGTAACTTTACTTGGAGCTATATTTTTATTCACCACATGATATGTGTTTTGCTTGGAGCGTCATTTTATTTTATTTTGTTTTGATTGCTGTTTTAATAAAATACCAAGATATAAAATTCTTAAATGCTAGAGAGCCTTCACATATTTACATAATTATTCGACTACTCATAGATCTTCACTTATATCTTTCAAAGTAGTTTGTCATTTGCTCTAGTGCTTCACTTATATCCTTTTAGAGCGTGGCGGTGGTTTTATTTTGAAGAAATAGATGAACTCTCATGATTCACTTATATTATTTTGAGAGTCTTTAGAACAGCATGGTAGTTTGCTTTGGTTATGAATTTAGTCCTAATATAATACAAAATTTCATATAGAGTGCATTGAATACTATGAGAAGTTTGATACTTGATGATTGTTTTGAGATATAAAGATGGTGATATTAGAGTCATGCTAGTTGAGTAGTTGTGAATTTGAGGAATACTTGTGTTGAAGTTTGTGATTCCCGTAGCATGCACATATGGTGAACCGTTATGTGATGAAGTCGGAGCATGATTTATTTATTGATTGTCTTCCTTATGAGTGGCAGTCGGGGACGAGCGATAGTCTTTTCCTACCAATCTATCCCCCTAGTAGAATGCGCGTAGTACTTTGTTTCGATAACTAATTTTTTTTGCAATAAGTATGTGAGTTCTTTATGACTAATGTTGAGTCCATGGATTATACGCACTCTCACCCTTCCACCATTGCTAGCCTCTCTAGTACCGCGCAACTTTCGCCGGTACCTTAAACCCACCATATACCTTCCTCAAAACAGCCACCATACCTACCTATTATGGCATTTCCATAGCCATTCCGAGATATATTTCCATGCAACTTTCCACCGTTCCGTTTATTATGACATGCTCCATCATTGTCATATTGCTTTTCATGATCATGTAGTTGACATCGTATTTGTGGCAAAGCCACCGTTCATAATTCTTTCATACATATCACTCTAGATTCATTGCACATCCTGGTACACCGCCGGAGGCATTCATATAGAGTCATATTTTGTTCTAAGTATCGAGTTGTAATTCTTGAGTTGTAAGTAAATAAAAGTGTGATGGTCATCATTATTAGAGCATTGTCCCATGTGAGGAAAGGATGATGGAGACTATGATTCCCCCACAAGTCGGGATGAGACTCCGGACGAAAAATAATAAAAGATAAAAAAGAGGCCATAAAAAGAGAGAAGGCCCAACAAAAAAACAAAAAAATGAGAGAAAAGGAGAGAAGGGGCAATGCTACTATCCTTTTACCACACTTGTGCTTCAAAGTAGCACCATGACCTTCATGATAGAGAGTCTCATGTGTTGTCACTTTCATATACTAGTGGGAATCTTTCATTATAGAACTTGGCTTGTATATTCCAATGATGGGCTTCCTCAAAATGCCCTAGGTCTTCGTGAGCAAGCGAGTTGGATGCACATCCACTTAGTTTCTTTTTGAGCTTTCATACACTTATAGCTCTAGTGCATCCATTGCATGGCAATCCCTACTCACTCACATTGATATCTATTGATGGGCATCTCCATAGCCCGTTGATACGCCTAGTTGATGTGAGACTATCTTCTCCATTTTGTCTTTTCCACAACCACCATTATATTCCACCTAAAGTGCTATGTCCATGGCTCACGCTCATGTATTGCGTGAAGATTGAAAAGTTTGAGAACCTCAAAAGTATGAAACAATTGCTTGGCTTGTCATCGGGGTTGTGCATGATTTAAATATTTTGCGTGATGAAGATAGAGCATAGCCGGACTATATGATTTTGTAGGGATAGCTTTCTTTGGCCATGTTATTTTGAGAAGACATGATTACTTTGTTAGTATGCTTGAAGTATTATTATTTTTATGTCAATATTTAACTTTGTATTCAATCTTTCGGATCTGAATATTCTTGCCACAATAAAGAGAATTACATTGATAAATATGTTAGGTAGCATTCCACATCAAAAATTCTGTTTTTATCATTTACCTACTCGAGGACGAGCAAGAATTAAGCTTGGGGATGCTTCATACGTCTCCAACGTATCTATAATTTTTTATTGTTCCATGCTATTATATTATCAACCTTGGATGATTTATATGCATTTATATGCTATTTTATAAGATTTTTGGGACTAACCTATTAACCTAGAGCCCAGTGCCAGTTTCTGTTTTTTCCTTGCTTTTGAGTTTTACAGAAAAGGAAAATCAAACGGAGTCCAATTGACCTGAAACTTCACGAAACTTATTTTTGGACCAGAAGAAGGCTAGGAAGTAAAAGAGTTGGGCAAGAAGAGTCCTGGGCTTCCCACGAGGGTGGGAGCGCGCCCACCCCCCTAGGCGCGCCTCCCTACCTTGTGGACAGCCCGGAGACCCCCCTGACTTGTTCCCTACTCCAACACCTCTTATATAACCCAAAACTTCCAGAAAGAAACCTAGATCGAGAGTTTCACCGCCAGAAGCCTCCGTAGCTACCGAAAACCAATCTAGACCCATTCCGGCACCCTGGCGGAGGGGGGAATACCTCTCCGGTGGCCATCTTCATAATCTCAGCGCTCTCCATGACGAGGAGGGAGTAGTTCTCCCTCGAGGCTGAGGGTATGTACCAGTAGCTATGTGTTTGATCTCTCTCTTTCGTGTTCTTGAGTCAGCACGATCTTGATGTATCGCGAGCTTTGCTATTATATTTGGATGTTATGATGTTTCTCCCTGTAACACCCCGGATATGACTTTCCCAATATGTACTCCAACTCTTGCCGTTTTCGGCGTTAAGTTATTTTATTTTCTCGGGTTCGGGTTTTTGTCTCCGTGTGTTGTTGTCGTTGTCATGCATCTCATATCATGTCATCATGTGCATTGCATTTGCATACGTGTTCATCTCATGCATTCGAGCATTTTCCCCGTTGTCCGTTTTGCATTCCGGCGCTTCGTTCTCCTCTGGTGGTCATTTCTACCTTTCTTTCATGTGTGGGGATTAAACATTTCCGGATTGGACCGAGACTTGCCAAGCGGCCTTGGTTTACTACCGGTAGACCGCCTGTCAAGTTTCGTATCATTTGGACTTCGTTTGATACTCCAACGGCTAACCGAGGGACCGAAAAGGCCTCGTGTGTGTTGCAGCCCAACACCCCTCCAATTTGGCCCAAAAACCTCTCCATCATATAGAGCGTTCGATCACGATCGCGTGGCCGGAAACCGCACCTCATTTGGACTCTCCTAGCTCCTCCTATGCCTATTTAAAGAACCCCCTTCGAAATTTCTTTTCTCCTCCCCCGAAACCTTAGATCCATTTCATCCGCCGCCGCCGGACAAAAACGTCCATCGACGGACATGTCCAGATAGCCCCGCCGCCGCCACGTGTCGCCCGACGGTTGGCCCGGCCGCATCTCCTCCGCCGTCGGCCCGCGGAGCCCGACGACGGCCCTCCCGCGCCGCCAACCGGGTCGCGCCCCGCCGCCACCTACCTCCCTCGCCGCGCCCCAGCCCCACCTACCTCCGCCCGACGCCGCCCTTCGCCCCCATCGCCGGCCGCCGTCGCCCGACGGCAACCGCAAGTTCGGCCGGCAGCCGCCGCCCCGCCACTCGCCGCCTCACCGCCGACCACCGCCTCCCGGCGCCGCCATCGCCACCGCCGGCTCCAGCCTCACCTCGCCCCGGTCTTCTTCTTCCATTCCGGCGACGCCCCCTGCTTCTCCGGCGAGCTCCAGCTATGAACCTCGGGAAACGTGCCCCGGATCTCAGATCTGAAATTCAAACCCTAGGGTTGACCTTTTTTCTCCTAAGTCTGCAGATTATTTGCTCATGTTCATCGTGTCGTAACTTTGCATCTGTAGCTCCGTTTTGGGCATATAGCATATCAAAATGTTCGTCTCAGAGAGTACATCATTTCATCTCATTGCATCATTTTCATTTGGGTTCATATTGATGCCCGAAATGCTGTTGGAAGAGTGCTACTTGAGATAATTGTCAGATCTGCTGCTCCTTTTAGCTATTTGTCATTTTTGCCATGATTATTGTGTGCACGATATGCCCATGAGCCCTACATATGTTTTGTTAAGGGTTTTTCCATCTTTTTAGAGGTTTAACCCATGTATTTTTGTGATGTGTGTGGTGACTAGCACAAGCTTGCAAAGTGAGGCACTTGGTAATGTTGATTTCAGGGACTTAGCATTTCCACCAAGTCCTTGAGTTGTTTATCTCATATGGCCATATGTTCATGTTGTTTCCTACTGATCCGTGCCTCTTTTGAGGATGATCAGTAACGATGTTTTGTTAATCTTGTAGTGCTCTATCCATACATGTCTTTGTTTGCAATTATGGTGCACCCTAGCTTGAGTCAATCGAGCTCTATTTTTGCTACTTCGTGAATTTGGGCAGATTGTCTACTTGTTAGTGATTTTGCCGATGATGTTGTAGTTGATCCGTGCATGCTATGTTATTGTTCTTGACATGTCTAGCTTGCATTTTGCGTATTCTCGATGGGTGTATGCTTAGTTTGTCATGACTTGCTCTGTAGTGAGTGCATCAAGCTCGTAAACATGCCTACTTGATATCTGTTTTCAGCATGCTCCAGTTTTCACCAAGTCTGAGAACTGATTATGTTTTTGCCATGTTCACATGCTTGCAATTGTATTTTCTGATCCCTTTTGGCTCAAGGTCACTAAGGGACTTTTGTTAAGCTCTTTGAGTAGCTCCATGCCATGCTTTACTTTGCCATGTTCAGGTCCTGTAGCATGTAGTTTTGTTGCTCCGAAGAGTGCTATCTGATCTGAAATTCCAGACAAGTGTTAATTTCACTAAGTCTGAGATCTGTTTACCATATGCATTTTTGCCATGCTTTTTTGAACCTGTTAATGGATGAATTGGCCGTAGCTCAGTGCTAGACTTTTGTTAAGAATCTTGAATGCATCCCTGCCATGTATTTTGTTGTCATGTTTGGGTGATGTAGCTTGTTCATCTCGTTGCATTTAGATGGTTGCTTGCTGTAAATTGCAGACCGGTGTCATATTTGAATCGCTTGCCATTTCCAAACCGTAACTCTGATTCCAGCGTTCTTTATATCGTTTTCAAGCAATTTCATCTCATCTTTCCAATGGCACACTTGGATTCCCAAGTTGAGGCCAGGTTCATGCATCCCTTGTCAAATCTTGCATATGCATTCCGCATCGCATCCCGCATAGCATACCATCTTCGCATCATATTGTTTGAGCTTTGCACGTGGTTGATTGTGTTCCGTTTGCTTGTTTTTCTTGTTTGGGTAGAGCCGGGAGACGAGTTCGCTAACGAGGAGCCCCTTGAGTTTGCTTTTGAGGATCCAGTCAACTCTGACAACTTTGCAGGCAAGATGATCATACCCTCGAAATCACTACTATCTTCGCTTTGCTAGATGCTCGCTCTTTTGCTATGCCAATGCTACGATGCCTACCACTTCCTTTCAAGCCTCCCAAATTGCCATGGAAAACATCTAACCCACCATGTCCTAGCAAACCGTTGATTGGCTATGTTACCGCTTTGCTCAGCCCCTCTTATAGCATTGCTAGTTGCAGGTGAAGATTGGAGACCGTTCCTAGTTGGAATATTTATTTACTTGTTGGGATATCATTATATTGCCATGTTATCTTAATGCATCTATATACTTGGTAAAGGGTGGAAGGCTCGGCCTCTCGCCTAGTGTTTTGTTCCACTCTTGCCGCCCTAGTTTCCATCATATCGGTGTTATGTTCCCGGATTTTGCGTTCCTTACGCGGTTGGGTTATAATGGGAACCCCTTGATAGTTCGCCTTGATTAAAGCTTTTCCAGCAATGCCCAACCTTGGTTTTACCATTTTCCACCTAGCCTCTTTTTTCCCTTGGGTTTCCGGAGCCCGAGGGTCATCTTATTTTAGCCCCCCCCCCGGGGCCAGTGCTCCTCTGAGTGTTGGTCCGAACTAGAGTCCTGTGCAGTGCCCCCTCGGGGAAACTCGAGGTTTGGTTTTAGTTGTATGGAGTGCTCATCTGAGTGTGCCCTGAGAACGAGATATGTGCAGCTCCTATCGGGATTTGTCGGCACATTCAGGCGGTGTTGCTGGATTTGTTTTAACCTGTCGAAGTGTCTTGAAGAACCGAGGTACCGAGTCTAATCAGAACGTCTCGGGAGGAGGTCTATTCCTTCGTTGACCGTGAGAGCTTGTCATGGGCTAAGTTGGGACTCCCCTACAGGGATTTGAACTTTTGAAAGCCGTGCCCGCGGTTATGGGCAGATGGGAATTTGTTAATGTCTGGTTGTAGATAACTTGAACCTTAACTTAACTAAAATGAATCAACAGTGTGAGTTACCATGATGGCCTCTTCTCGGCGGAGTCCGGGAAGTGGACACGGTGTTGGAGTAATGCTTGCCGCGGGTTTTCCCTCTTTAGTTATGCGTTCGTGCTTTGCCTCCTCTTCTCGCTCTCTTTTGCGAACAGGATAGCCACCATATATGCTAGTCGCTTGCTACAGCTCCACACATATTTACCTTGCCTTACCTATAAGCTTAAATAGTCTTGATCGCGAGGGTGCGAGATTGCTGAGTCCCTGTGGCTCACAGATTACTATTACACCAGATGCAGGGCCTGCTGATTCCGCTCCAGGTGATGCGCTCGAGCTCAAGTGGGAGTTCGACGAGGACTCTCAACGATACTACATGTCTTTCCCTGATGATCAGTAGTGGTGCCCAGTTGGGGGTGATCGGGACCGTGTCGCATGTTGGGTTATCTTTTATTTTGGCGCCGTAGTCGGGCCATGAGTGTTTGAATGATGTAATGTTATTTATGTACTTGATTGATGTGGCGAGTGTAAGCCAACTATGTTATCTCCCCTTTTATTATCTATATATTACATGGGATGTTGTGAAGATTGCCTAACTTGCGACATATGCCTTCAATGCGATTATGTCTCTAAGTCGTGCCTCGACACGTGGGAGCTATAGTCGCATCGAGGGTGTTACACTCCCCCTCTACTCTCTTGTGATGAATTGAGTTTTCCCTTTGAAGTTATCTTAACGGATTGAGTCTTTAAGGATTTGTGAACACTTGATGTATGTCTTGCATGTGCTTATCTGTGGTGACAATGGGATATCACGTGATCCACTTGATGTATGTTTTGGTGATCAACTTGCGAGTTACGTGACCTCGTGAACTTATGCATAGGGGTTGGCACACGTTTTCGTCTTGACTCTCCGGTAGAAACTTTGGGGCACTCTTTGAAGTTCTTTGTGTTGGTTGAATAGATGAATCTGAGATTGTGTGATGCATATCGTATAATCATACCCACAGATACTTGAGGTGACATTGGAGTATCTAGGTGTCATTAGGGTTTTGGTTGATTTGTGTCTTAAGGTGTTATTCTCGTGCGAACTCTTGAATAGATCGATCAGAAAGAATAAGTTTGAGGTGGTTTCGTACCCTACAATAATCTTTTCGTTTGTTCTCAGCTATTAGTGACTTTGGAGTGACTCTTTGTTGCATGTTGGGGGATAGTTATATGATCCAATTATGTTATTATTATTGAGAGAACTTTCACTAGTGAAAGTATGAACCCTAGGCCTTGTTTCAACACAATGCAATACCGTTTATGCTCACTTTTATCATTAGTTACCTTGCTATTCTTATATTTCAGATTATAAAAACCTTTATCTACTATCCATATTGCACTTGTATCACCATCTCTTCGCCAAACTAGTGCACCTATACATTTTACCATTGTATTGGGTGTGTTGGGGACACAAGAGACTCTTTGTTTTTTGGTTGGAGGGTTGTTTGAGAGAGACCATCTTCATCCTATGCCTCCCACAGATTGATAAACCTTAGGTCATCCACTTGAGGGAAATTTGCTACTGTCCTACAAACCTCTGCACTTGGAGGCCCAACAATGTCTACAAGAAGAAGGTTGTGTAGTAGACATCAGGAGCCAAAGAATATTTGCAAGTATTAGTAGCTGAGTTGTTAATTCAACCACACCTGGAGATTAATTATCTGCAGCAAAGTGATCAGTAGCAAAATAGTATGATAGTTTTGATAGCGAAGGCTATGCTTATCACAATAGTTTACATAAGCTCTTTCCTGACCTGGAATAGACGAATCCTAACAAGATTCTAGACATACGTGAGATGAAACAACATCTACTCAAATTTCATTCACAAAACCATCAAGGCTCTTCCAAAATAGGAGACGACTATGGACAGAGATACCAGCTAAATGGAGTGCCAGTGATTGCCTTGGTTGATAGTGGCAGCACGCACTGTTTTGTAGACCCCAAAGATTGTGAAGCGGGCTGGTTAAGTAGTTACCTAATAAGATAGATGAATATTCCATGATCTACGTAGAAAAGTCTTCTTTATATAGTAATTCAACCTATTGCTCCGGATCCCCGTTTACTAGGAAGATAAGAATCAAAAGGATCAAACTACCTACTCATTATTCAACCGCGGTATGAGTTCTGATCTCAGACTTTGGTTTGGGGGCTGCTGGCCCCTTCGCGTCGACAAGGAAACTATGGACGACATCGGGTAGATCCATATGTTCTGAGGGGGGGGACGAGGTGTACTAGCAGCAAAAGCAATAGTAACGGTAACAATGATAGCAATGATTTTGTAGGAAGTGTAACAGTAGCAGTAGCAGTAGTAACTTAGCAAGAACAATATAAGAGAAATTTGTAAGCATTGGATCGGTGGATTCGTTGGATGATATTCATCATATAACAGTCATAACCTAGGGTGATGCAGCACTAGCTCCAGTTCATAAATATAATGTAGGCATGTATTCTGTAAATTTTCATACGTGCTTATGGAAAGAACTTGTATGACATCTTTTGTCCTACCCTCCCGTGGCAGCGGGGTCCATATGGAAACTAAGGGATATTAAGGTCTCCTTTTAATAGAGAACTGGAACAAAGCATTAGCACATAGTGAATACATGAACTCCTCAAACTACGGTCATCACCAGAAAGTATCCTGACTACTGTCACTCCGGGGTTTACGGATCATAACACGTAATACGTGACTATAACTTGCAAGATAGGATCTAGAACATAGATATAATGGTGATAAGATAAACGGTTCAGATCTAAAATCATGGCACCCGGGCCCAAAGCGATTAGAATTAAGCATGGAAAAGTCATAGCAACATCAATCTCGGAACATAGTGGATACTAGGGATCAAACCCTAACAAAACTAACTCGATTACATGATCAATCTCATCCAACTCCTCACCAACCAGTGAGCCTACGAAGGAATTACTCACTCCTGGTGGGGGCGTCATGGAATTGGCGATGGAGAAGGGTTGGTGATGATGAAGATCGAAAATTGCTACTTCTTGATCTTGCGTTCGTTTTCCCTTGAAGAGGAAAGGATGATGCAGCAAAGTAGAGTAACTATTTCCCTCAGTTTGAGAACCAAGGTATCAATCCAGTAGAAGACAACGCACAAGTCACCGAATACCTGCACAAACAATCAAACAACTTGCACCCAACGCGATAAAGGGGTTGTCAATCCCTTCACGGTCACTTGCAAAAGTGAGATCTGATAGAGATAGATAAACGGTAAAGTAAATATTTTTGGTATTTTTGGTTTATAGATCGGAAAGTGAAATATTGCAAAATAGTAGATCGGAAACTTATATGATGGAAAATAGACCCAGGGGCCATAGGTTTCACTAGAGGCTTCTCTCAAGATAGAAAGTATTATGGTGGGTGCACAAATTACTGACGAGCAATTGATATAAAAGCGCAAAGTTATGACGATATCTAAGGCAATGATCGTGAATATAGGCATCACGTCTGTGTCAAGTAGACCGACTCATGCCTGCATCTACTACTATTACTCCACACATCGACCGCTATCCAGCATGCATCTAGAGTATTAAGTTCATAAAGAACGGAGTAACGCTTTAAGCAAGATGACATGATGTAGAGGAATTAACTCAAACAATATGATGAAAACCCCATCTTTTTATCCTCGATGGCAACAATATAATACGTGCCTTACTGCCCTTACTGTCTCTAGGAAAGGACACCGCAAGATTGAACCCAAAGCTAAGCACTTCTCCCATTGCAAGAAAAACCAATCTAGTTGGCCAAATCAAATCGATAGTTCAAAGAGACTTGCAAAGATATCAAATCATGCATATAAGAATTCATAGAAGATTCAAATAATATTCATAGATAAGCTGATCATAAATCCACAATTCATCGGATCTCGGCAAACACACGGCAAAAAAGTATTACATCGAATAGATCTCCAAGAACATCGAGGAGAACATGGTATTGAGAATCAAAGAGAGATAAGAAGCCATCTAGCTACTAGCTATGGACCCGTAGGTCTATGGTAAACTACTCATGCTTCATCAGAAGGGCAATGGTGTTGATGTAGTAGCCCTCCGTGATCGAATTCCCCTCCGGCAGGACACCGGAAAAGGCCCCTAGATGGGATCTCCTGGGTACAGAAGGTTGCAGGGGTGGAGAAGTGTTTTCGTGGCTCTCTCTGTTGGTTTTGGGATATATGAGAATATATAGGTGAAGAAACTAGGTCGGTGGAGTCACGAGGGGCCCACAAGGGTGGGGCGCGCCCTACCCCCTGGGCGCACCCTCCGTCCTTGTGGCCGCCTCATGCCTTCTCTGACTTGCACTCCAAGTCCTCTGGATGTCTTCTGGTCCAAGAAAAATCATCGCAGAAGTTTTATTCCGTTTGGACTCCGTTTGGTATTCCTTTTCTGTGAAACTCTAAAACAAGGAAAAAACAAGAACTGGCACTGGGCTCTAGGTTAATAGGTTAGTCCCAAAATAATATAAAATAGCATAATTATGCATATAAAACATCCAAAATAGATAATATAATAGCATGGAACAATAAAAAATTATAGATACGTTGGAGACGTATCAAAGATCCCCCTCTCCGGAGCCCCAAACGGACTCCAAATCTGGCCACTCGATGAAGAACATGAGGTGGCGGCGACTCCGTCTTGTGAAACGCGATAATTCTTTCTTCCTGATTTTATCTCTGAAAATAGGATTTTATAGAGTTGGAATTAGGGTTTGCGGGGCCACCAGGTGGGCTCAACCCACCTAGGCGCGCCAGGAGGGGGGCGTGCCCTGGTGGGTTGTGCTCACCCTGGGGGGCCCCTCCGGTGGTTCTTGGCTCCAATAATTTTCTTTTATTCCATAAAAAACTCCAAAAAGTTTCGTGCCATTCCGAGAACTTTTATTTCTGCACAAAAATAACACCATGGTAGTTCTACTGAGAACAGCGTCAGTCCAGGTTAGTTTCATTCAAATCATGCAAATTAGAGTCCAAAACAAGAGGAAAAGTACATACGACAGAGACATTTCACGCGTCGACCCCACCCGCCACCTTTGGTAGCCGGGCGTGCCGCCACCGCTGGCCCCGGCGCCAGCAACAACAACAGACGATTGAGGGAGGAGATCAGCCGCTCTACTTGATCTAGGGTTCGGGCCTCCAGAGTCGCTCGCGCACGCGACTGATACGTCTCCAACGTATCTGATTTTTCTCATGCTTTTCCTCTTATTTTGGACTCTAATTTGCATGATTTGAATGAAACTAACCCCGGGCTGACGTTGTTCTCAGCAGAACTACCATGGTGTTGTTTTTGTGCAGAATTAAAGGTTCTCGGAATGGAACAAAACTTTGTGAGGATTTTTTATATCAATAATAAGAATTTCTGGAACCAAGACCCACCACAGAGGGGCCTTGGGTGGGCACAACCCACCAGGGCGCGCCGCCCTCTCCTGGCGCGCCCAGGTGGGTTGTACCCGCCTAGTGGCCCCGTTGACGACCCCCCTGATACTATAAATCACATGTTTCTTGAAAAAATCAGGGAGAAAGAATTATCACAATCCACGATATGGAGCCGCCGCTAGGCCCTGTTCTTCCTCGGGAGGGCAGATCTGGAGTCTGTTTGGGACTCTAGAGAGGGGGGTCTTCGTTCTTCGTCATCACCAACCCTTCTCCATCGCCAATTCCATGATGCCCCCACCGGGAGTGAGTAATTCCTTCGTAGGCTCGCTGGTCGATGAGGAGTTGGATGAGATTCATCATGTAATCGAGTTAGTTTTGTTAGGGCATGATCCCTGGTATCCACTATGTTCTTAGTTTGATGTTGCTATGACCTTGCTATGCTTAGTGCTTGTCACTTTGGGCCCGGGTGTCATGATTTCAGATATGAACCGTTTATGAATTCATCATTATATCCATGTTTTAGATCCGATCTTGCAAGTTATAGTCATCTACTGCGGTTATGATCCGGCAACCCCGGAGTGACAACAACCGGGCCCACTCCTGGTGATGATCGTGGTTTGAGGAGTTCATGTATTCACTTTGTGTTAATGCTTTCTTCCAGTTCTCTATTAAAAGGTGGCCTTAATATCCCTTAGTTTCCAATATGGAACCCACTTCCACGGGAGGGTAGGACAAAAGATGTCATACAAGTTCTTTTAATAAAGCATGTATGACTATTTACGGAATACATGCCTACATTATATCGATGAAATGGAGCTAGTGCCCATCGCCCTAGGTTATAACTGTCTCATGATGAATATCATCCAACAAGTCACCGATCCAATGCCTACGAACTTTTCCATATTGTTTCTGCTAAGTTACTACTGCTATCATCATTGTTACACTTGCTACAAAATTACTGCTATCACTGCTACTATTACTATTGCTGCTGTCACTACTATCAAAACTATCAAACTGCTTTTCTACTGATCACTTTGCTGCAGATAATTAATCTCCAGGTGTGGTTGAATTGAGAACTCAGTCGCTAATACCGTCAAATATTCTTTGGCTCCCCTTGTGTCGAATCTATAAATTGGGGTTGAATATTTACCCTCGAAAACGGTTGCGATCCCCTATACTTGTGGGTTATCAAGACCTTTTTATGGCGCCGTTGCCGGGGAGCATAGCTATATTTGTTGAGTCACTTGGGATTATTATCATATTATCACTATGAAGAATCTAAAGGATCCAAAGACTAAGATATTTCCCTCAAGGACGAGGGGAGGTAAGGAACTGCCATCCAGTTCTGCTTTAGATTCACCTTCTATTATGAGTAAACTTGCAACACCACCACATGTTATTAATTCTGATATGTCGCAAGTTATTGATGATGCTACTTCTACTATGAATGATGCTAGTACCTTGCTTCATAATGATGATGTGCCACTTGGTGAATTTCTTGATAAACAAATTGCTAGAGTTATACAACATGACATTGTTGAATCTGATGTGAGCTTGAAACTGAATCTCTTGAAACACCTGCTAGAACTAGCCCTCCTAGATATGAATTGCCTAAGGTACCAGAAGGTTATGTTATGAGTGAAGAAGCAACTAGAGATATTCTTGCTTGCAATGATAGAGATGATCTAGATAAATTACTACACAAAGTATAAAGAAAAATATCTAAATGCTAGAATGAAGTGTGATCCTAAGTTTGCTACTTCACCTATCTTTATTGATGACAAGGATTATGAACTCTCTATCGACCCAGAGTTGATTACTCTGGTTGAATCTGATCATTTCCATGGTTATGAAACTGAAACTGTTGTGGCACATCTTACTAAGTTGAATGATATAGCCACCCTTTTTACTCATGATGATAAAACTCGCTATTACTTTATTCTCAAATTATTTCCTTTCTCATTAAAGGGTGATGCTAAAGCTTGGTACAATACTCTTGCTCATGGTTGTGTGCATAGTCCCCAGGATATGGTTTATTACTTCTCTGAAAAATATTTTCCTCCTCATAAGAAACAAGCCGCCTTACATGAAATATTTAACTTTGTGCAAACTAAAGAAGAGAGTCTCCCACAAGCTTGGGGGAGGCTTTGCCAGTTACTTAATGCTTTGCCTAATCATCCTCTTAAGAAAAATGAAATACTTGATATCTTCTATAATGGACTAACTGATGCTTCTAGGGACTTCCTAGAAAGTTGTGTTGGTTGTGTTTTTAGGGAACAAACTGTTGGACAAGCTGAGGAATTATTGAATAACATATTGAAAAATTATGATGATTGGACTATTCCTGAACCACCGCCTAAACCCACTCCGAAGAAGAGTGGTATATTATATCTCAGTCCTGAAGATATGCAAGAGGCAAAGAAATCTATGAAGGAAAAAGGTATTAAAGCTGAGGATGTTAAAAATTTACCTCCTATTGAAGAAATACATGGGCTTAATACACCACCAATGCCTAAGGTGGTAGAGGTAAATTCTCTTATGAAGTTTAATTATAATGACAATCCTCACAATATGCATCCTAGTCAATGCCTTTATGAGTTTGAAAACTACATTAGAAAACAAGACCACTTCAATGCAAATGTTATGAAACAATTGATATACACTTGATATGATTGCTCGCTTGAGTGACTTGTTATTTAGAATATCAAATGATGTTAGAGTTGTTGGAAAACATGCTTCTATGGTTCAAACTCAATTAGAACAAGTTGCTAAATCACAAAGAGAATTGCTTGATGAAATGAATCATAATATGCATGACTTTTCTCTTAGAGTTGCAACTAGAGGAGGTAGAATGACTCAGGAACCACTTTATCCTGAGGAACGCCCTAAAAGAATTGAACAAGATCCACAAAGATCTAACACTAGTGCACCTAGTCCTTCTAGAAAGAAAAAGAAAAGGAAAAATGATAGGACTTTGCACACTTCTAGTGAACCTGAAATAGAAAAACCTCCTGATAATGATAATGAAATTTCTATCTCTGATGCTGAAACTCAATCTGGTAATGAACACTCACCTAATGATAATGAAAAAGATAATCATGAGGTTCATGAAGACTCTCAACCAACCAATGAAAAAGAACCAGATAATGATGTTGAGATGGAACCACCTGTTGATCTTGATAACCCACAAGCTAAAAATAAAAGATATGACAAAAGAGACTTTGTTGCTAGAAAACACAGTAAAGAAAGGGAACCGTGGGTTCAAAAACCTATGCCTTTTCCACCCAAGTCAACTAAAAAGAATGATGATGAAGAATTTGAACGCTTTGCTGAAATGTTGAGGCCGGTCTTTTTGCGGACTCGCTTGACTGATATCTTGAAAATGCCTCCTTATGCAAAGTATATGAAAGACATCATCACTAATAAGCGAAAAATACCGGAAGCTGAAATCTCCACTACGCTTGCTAATTACACTTTTAAAGATGGAGTACCTAAAAAACTTGGAGATTCGGGAATACCAACTATACCTTGCTCTATCAAAAAGAATTATGTGAAAACTGCTCTGTGTGATTTAGGAGCTGGTGTTAGTGTTATGCCTTTCTCTTTATATAAAATACTTGACTTGAATAAACTCACACCTACTGAAATATCTTTGCAAATGGCTAAAAATCAACTGCCATACCTATCGGTATATGTGAGGATGTGCCTGTTGTTGTTGCTAATGTTACTATTTTGACTGACTTTGTTATACTTGAGATGCCCGAGGACGACAGCATGTCGATTATCCTTGGTAGACCCTTCTTGAATACTGCAGGGGATGTTATTGATTGCAATAAAAGCAAGGTCACTTTTCATATTAATGGCAATGAGCACACGGTGCACTTTCCGAAGAAACAATTCCAAGCAAATAGTATTAATGTTATTGAAAAATCTCCGACAATCACTATTGGAAGTTTCCAAATACTTCTACCTACTGTCAAAAAGAAATATGAAATGCTTACTGTTGGGGAAATGCATATCCCCATTGAGGTAACTTAGTGGTTTACGAAAGTTCTTCGGTTTCATGTTAATCGAAAGTGGTTGTTAATAAGACTTGATCAACCTTATTAATGGATCATTTTTGAACGGTGTGAAGTTGATGAATTTAGTAAGCACTACTTTCTATCCCTACTTTTTATTCTCTATTTTTATTAGTTAAATAAAATAATATACCATGTTTTGTCTGTTTTATGAATTTCTCGTGCAATAAAAAATGACCCAAAAATAAAAGTTCTCAGAATACCCTGAAAATTTAATACAATGTTTTCTGAATATTTGAGAATTTTTGGTGCAAATAACATCAGAGGGAGGTGCACTAGGTGGGCACAACCCACCTGGGCGCGCTAGCACCCCAGGTGCGCCCTGGTGGGTTGTGGTCCCCACATGGGCCCTCTCACTTATATCTTCATGCCACATCATCACTTACCTCCAGAAAAAACCTTTGCTCTCTCTCTCTAGTGTTCTTAAGCTCAAACCCACGGATTTTGATCTCTTTGCTCGAAGCTCCGTTTCCGAAAATGTTTCGGGGGATTGTTGCTTGGTATGTGACTCCACCATTTGTCCAATTAGTTTTTGATTTAGTTGTTTATACTTTAAATAATTAGCTACTCTTGGTGCTGTTGTAGATGTGCTTGCATGTTGAATTCTTAGTGTTCTAAGTAGTTTGAATGCTTGCTATGGCTTCTATGTATCCCTCTGAGTAGTTGCTATCAATCTTACAAAGTTTGGTTGACAAATTTTTGTCACTCCAAAATGTTTATTTTCATAAAATTGTACGCGAACATGAATATTTTCAGGAAGTTTGGCTCTAAGAAGAACTCCAAGGGTGTTATTGGGGAGTTTTCTGACAATGATCTCCACCCTCGGAGGTTGGTAGAAGTACGGCCGTGCGACTGGCCGCACACCCCGTTCCTGGAAGAGGATGGAATTCTTGAGGAGTTCATGCAATATATTGCTAATGCCGGCCTCACCGACTTCATCGCAGATGAGCATGACTAGCACCACATCCTCACAAACGTCTTTGTTCAGAGCTTTACTTTCTTGCCTAAAAATAATCCTCCTGAAGTGAGCTTTAATTTATATGCTAAAAACCATCAGATACCACTTACTGAGTTTTGTGACATATGCATGATTCCGTCTGATGGAAGCTTGGTTGCGCCTAGGCCGACCGAGTTTGAGGATTTTTACCGCACTCTGATCGTGGGTGATGAGAGAGGAGTGGCAGCCATCACTGCCACTGGCTTACATTTTCCTGTTGTTCGTTACTTTGCACTTTTTATTACCAAATGTTTGCTTGCTAGGGAGAAGGTGGGTGCACTTAGTTCACCAGACCTTGTTGTTTTACGTCATGCATTAGAACGCGGCGACACTTATAGCTTGGGAGCTATTGTGGCTCGTCACCTCCATCTTAATAAATCTAAGGGCAAAATACATGGTGGGATTTATGCTACTCGCTTGGCGGCTCACTTTGAGGTTGAGATACACCCATGATTTCCCCCTGACCAAAGTTTACCTAGACCGTCCAACCATGGATCACCACCATTTTACTAATATAGAATCTCCTCACATCCCTATTCTGTATAACCTGGTTTTTAGTGTGAGGACTCGTGATGTTATTCCATTACCTGCTCCTGCTTTATTTGATTCTTCTGTCAGGGGCGGATATAGGATTATGCCTGCAGATATCATCACCTACCGAAATGCTCAGGCTGCTGCGGAAGCGGTATAGCAAGCCCCCCCCCCCAGCACTCGGACGAGTGGATGCCCGCTCCTCAGCACCCCTACTACCCTCCAGGCTACTGACCAATTACCAACTTAGGCCAAAAGCCTAAGCTTGGGGGAGTATGTGTTTCTCACCGACATTACATTCATGCATATCATCCCATTTGTCGGTGCTCATACTTTTTCATTGTATCATCCATGCTTAGATTTATTTCCTTGCTTTCTCCTTGTGTGTTTGAAAAACTTTAGAAAAACCCAAAAAAAATTAGTTGTAGTTAATTTACTTTCTATGCATGCTTAGTAGTAGTACTAAAAAGAAAAACCAAAAAGATTTTCTTGTTCTTCTTTTGCTTGTTGGGAGCTTTCTCGTGTAAATAGTTTTTCTCGTTTTTGCATTTCCCTTTTATTTGCTTGTTGAACAAAACCAAAAACTCCAAAAATATTTCAGTGTGTTTCTCTGAATTTCTTTTCTTTTATTCGAGTTGTACTGACGAGAAGACCGCAATGAAAATGTTGAGTGGCTTTCATATGAATAATTGTTGAACTAATAAGAGCCCATTTTACCTTGTCTTCTTCTATTGAATAATATGTTTGCAGATTCCAGCTTAGTCCATGGCACTCTTGCACTATTATTATTTTCATATCATTCGGTCATGCAAGTGAAAGGCAATAATGACGACATTCGATGAACTGGTCGTGGCAAAGAGAAACTGGTATGAACTCGACTTGTCTTGTCTATGTAAATATGTTTAACCTAGCATCCATGCTTCAACCCATTATGATTAAACATGTTTGCAATGACAATTAGAGATTATAGTTTCTCATGCCATGCATAAGTAGCTGGGAGTTAATAATGATTTATCTTGGATATCAATATAGTGTTAAGATGATTGTGATGTAGTATGATGATATGGTATCCTCCTCTGAATGTTCAAGTGGCTTGACTTGGTACATGTTCATGCATGTAGTTGAATCAAAACCAACATGGCCTCTATAATGCTTATGTTTATGGTGTCCATATCCTACTCATGCTAGTGTCTAATGTTACTTATGCATAATGCATGGTTATGATCGTTGTTGCTCTCTAGCTGGCCGCTTCTCAATCTAAATTGTTAGCCTTCACCTGTACTAAGTGGGGATTCTTCTTGTACATCAAAAACCTTGAACCCAAAGTTATTCTAGATGAGTCCATCATACCTACCTATATACGGTATTACCCTGCCGTCCTAAGTAAATTTGCATGTACCACCTCTAACAACTTTTAAAAAATTATCCGTTTTGTGTGCCTGGATCGTTCATGGAATGATAGGAGGTGGTCGATATCTTCTGTGCTAAGCGGGTTATTCTCAGGTCGAGTGTTTATTCACTCGCCATCACACGAGAAAATGGGCGGTAATAGGGATGACCGGTCCCAAACTGCAAACATGAAAAAGAGTTCATCTCTGAAATAATTAAACAAAAACTCCCAATGGAGTCAAAACCTTTACTTTTACCGCTTGGGAACCGCCACTAGCGTGCTTAGCATGGAAGATGTTGATAACTGATGGTCGTGAAGTGAATAAGAAAGGTGCATGTCTCAAAATATCATTTATCTCTGTTTTAAAAATTGAGCTCTGGCACCTCTGCAAATCAGTGCTTCCCTCTGTGAAGGGACTTTCTATTTACTTTTATGTTGTGTCATCACCTTCTAACAAACAAGCGTCAGAAACTGAGTAGAGCACAAAGGTCATGATTTATGCATTGTGTGTAGCTAGTGTTGGGTGCGTCATGGCTGGATCTTTTCTACCATGAATTACAATGTTTAGTCACTGCTTGAACTTTGGAGGTGCTCTGCATTTATGTTTTGCGGTCTCAGAAAGGGCTAGCGAGATACCATTATTGTCATATTATATCATGGTTGTTTTGACAACGTGTTGTCGTTTGAGATATCTTATTATTGCTTGCTAGCTGATTATGTCATTGATATGAGTCATTATAATCTTTAAGAGTTATTGTCGACATGGTTAGTTATAATGTTGGCTGAAAACCTGGGTGCTATTTAAGCTTATTTATGCAAACAAGAGCAAAAGAGTTCGTAAAAGTTTTTCTTTCTCACTTTCAGTTTATCAACTGAATTTCTTGAGGACAAGCAAAGGTTTAAGCTTGGGGGAGTTGATACGTCTCCAACGTCTCCAACATATCTACTTTTTCTCACGCTTTTCCTCTTGTTTTGGACTCTAATTTGCATGATTTGTATGAAACTAACCCTGGACTGACGTTGTTTTCAGCAAAACTATCATGGTGTTGTTTTTGTGCAGAAATAAAAGTTTTCGGAATGGAACGAAACTTTGCGAGGATTTTTTATATCAATAATAAGAATTTCTGAGCCAAGACCCACCAGAGAGGGGCCCCTAGGTGGGCACAACCCACCAGGGCGCGCCCCCTCTCCTGGCGCGCCAGGTGGGTTGTACCCACCTGGTGGCCCCGCTGACGACCCCCCTGATACTATAAAATCACATATTTCCAGGAAAAAATCAGGGAGAAAGAATTATCGCGATCCACGAGACGGAGCTGTCGCGAGGCCCTGTTCTTCCTCAGGGGGCAGATCTGGAGTCTGTTTGGGACTCCGAAGGGGAGGTCTTCGTTCTTCGTCATCACCAACCCTTCTCCATCGCCAATTCCATGATGCTCCCCACCGGGAGTGAGTAATTCCTTCGTAGGCTCGCTGGTCGGTGAGGAGTTGGATGAGATTCATCATGTAATCAAGTTAGTTTTGTTAGGGCCCGATCCCTAGTATCCACTATGTTCTTAGATTGATGTTGCTATGACTTTGCTATGCTTAATGCTTGTCACTTTGGGCCCGGGTGCCATGATTTTAGATCTGAACCGTTTTTGAATTCATCATTATATCCATGTTTTAGATCCGATCTTGCAAGTTATAGTCACCTACTGCGGTTATGATCCGGCAACCCCGGAGTGACAACAACCGGGCCCACTCCCGGTGATGACCGTAGTTTGAGGAGTTCATGTATTCACTTTGTGTTAATGCTTTGTTCTGATTCTCTATTAAAAGGAGGCCTTAATATCTCTTAGTTCCCAATATGGACCCCGCTGCCACGGGAGGGTAGGACAAAAGATGTCATGCAAGTTCTTTTAATAAAGCATGTATGACTATTTACAGAATACATGCCTACATTATATCGATGAACTAGAGCTAGTGTCGTATCACCCTAGGTTACAACTGTCTCATGATGAATATCATCCAACAAGTCAACGATCCAATGCCTACGAACTTTTCCATATTGTTTATGCTAAGTTACTACTGCTATCAAAACTGTTACACTTGCTACAAAATTACTACTATCACTATTACTATTACTATTGTTGTTGTCACTACTATCAAAACTACCAAACTACTTTGCTACTGATCACTTTGCTGCAGATAATTAATCTCCAGGTGTGGTTGAATCAACAACTCAGCTCTAATACCTTCAAATATTCTTTGGCTCCCCTTGTGCCGAATCTATAAATTTGGGTTGAATATTTACCCTTGAAAACTGTTGCAATCCCCTATACTTGTGGGTTATCAGCGACTCGGGGGGCGGAGGGGGTCGTTCTCCTATAGCTACATTGTAACTAACTAGCTAGACGGTTAATTAGATCCATTTATTTTGAGAACGAAGGGTCAAATCAACAAGTAGCCATTAATGCTTAATAATTGCCCCTATTTTCTTTCATCGAATCCCTGCCTCGCCTACGGCTGCATGCAATTCATTAGCCTAGTCTATAGCAACCACTCCTGGTTCAAACCTCCACTAAATCAAAATTTTATTTGACTTTCCTAGCCACACTAAAAAAAAATCTTACCAAAATCTAGATATGGAGTGTAAGGTATATGTCAGGGCATGATTGATGTTGAACCACTAGAATATGAATGTCCCAGTTGCAATGCGCGGGGCAATTATCTAGTGCCTCTTCAAGATCACACATGGTTAGACTTGTCGTGATTGTTCATGACATGACTGCGCCGCTCCATGGGTGTTTTATAGGAACCTTAACCCTCCCCTCCTTGTTTTCGTTGGAGTACAGGCTAAGCTTGCACAGTCAATGATGATGGCGAGGCAGCCTCCTCATGTGTCACCCGTCGGCGTGTGCGCTCGTTGTGGGGAGGCTCGACCTCATGGGTTTTGCACAACACTACAACCTTTGACGACTCTCTAGACGGTGATACTCCAACATTATGATGCATCTTTATGTCTTTCTTGTTGCGCGTTGGCGGCCTTCGTGGACTTTGGTCCATTGTCTCTGTCTCGCCTAGTATGTTGATGGTGGTCCTGCTCTACACTCTTTGATGGATGTGCATTGCTTGTGACAATGACATACCCCCACTCGCACCGCACCCTGACAGATTCGGGTGTGCTCTGATAGATCTGACTCACCAGCAGCTGGTGACGAGGTTTGTAGAGGCTCCCATGTGAAATTGGTGCATTTGCAGCGTTCGGGGTGTGCGGACCAACGGGATTGTAACGCCCTCGATGCGGCTATATCTCCTACGTGTCGAAGCATGACTTAGAGGCATAACTGCATTGAAAGCAATGTCGCAAGTAAGGCAATCTTCACAACATTCCATGTAACATAGATAATAAAAGGGGAAGGTACATAGTTGGCTTACACTCGGCACGTCAAACAAAGTACATAAATAGCATTACATCATCCAATCACTCATGGCCCGACTACGGTGCCAAAATAAAAGATCAACCCAACATGCGACACGGTCCCGATCACCCCAAATGGGCACCACTACTGATCATTAGGGAAAGACACGTAGTATCGGCGTGAGTCCTCGTCGAACTCACACTTGAGCTCAAGCGCGTCTTCTGGAACGGAGTCATCGGGCCCTGCATCTGGTTTGGAAGTAATCTGTGAGCCACAGGGACTCAGCAATCTCGCACCCTCGCGATCAAGACTATTTAAGCTCATAGGTAAGGCAAGGTAAAGTATGAGGAGCTGCAGCAAGCGACTAGCATATATGGTGGCTAACCTATTCGCAAATGAGAGCGAGAAGAGAAAGCAATGCACGATCGAATAACTAGAGAGCAACCTGCGACAAGCATTACTTCAACACAGTGTTCGCTTCCCGGACTCCGCCGAGAAGAGACCATCACGGTAACACACACAGTTGATTCATTTTAATTAAGTTAAGGTTCAAGTTATCTACAACCGGATGTTAACAAATTCCCATCTGCCCATAACCGCGGGCACGACTTTCGAAAGTTCAAATCCGTGCAGGGGAGTCCCAACTTAGCCCATGACAAGCTCTCACGGTCAACGAAGGAATAAACCTCCTCCCGAGACATTCCGATCAGACTCGGTATCCCGGTTCTACAAGACACTTCGACAAGTTAAAACAAATCCAGCAACACCACCCGAATGTGCCGACAAATCCCGATAGGAGCTGCACATATCTCGTTCTCAGGGCACACTTAGATTGTCTAAACTTCCGGTAGGCCGGCCTCGCCGCTCCGGCGAGGCACCGCCGCCCCGGCGCCACCACCGCTCCGCCGCCGACGCCCCCATCGCCGGTGTCCCTCACCGCCGCCTCCACCGCGCCGCCCAAGTCCCACGCCGGCCGGCCCCCGCTTCCCCGTCGAGCTCCGGCGGTCAACCTCCTCCCCGGTGAACAGTTTCCGGCGAGCCTCGAAGTCCACGCCCGATTGGATCTGGATCTGAGAAAATATCTCGGTTGACTTTTTTGCCCGAAACCCTAATTATTTGGCATTGTTCATCGCATCGTAACTCCACATCCGTAGCTCCGTTTTGGGCATATAGCATATCAAAATGTTCGTGTCAGAGAGCACATCATTTCATCTCATTGTGTCATTTTCATTTGAGTTCATCTTGATGCCCGAAATGCTGTTGGAAGAGTGCTATTTGAGTTAATTATCAGATCTGCTGCTCCAAATAGCTATTTGTCATTTTTGCCATGATTATTGTGTGCATGATATGCCCCTGATCTCTACATGTGTTTTGTCATATGCTTTGCCATCTTTCCAGAGGTGCAATCCATGTATTTTTGTGATGTGTGTGGTGACTAGCACAAGCTTGCAAAGTGGAGCATTCATTAATGCTGATTTCAGGGACAGCAATTCCACTAAGTCCTTGATCTGTTTTTATCAATATGCCATATGTTCATGTTGTTTCCTAGTGATCCGTGCCTCTTTTGAGGATGATCAGTAAGGATGTTTTGTTAATCTTGTAGTGCTCTATCCATCCATGTCTTTGTTTGCAATTTTGGAGCACCCTAGCTTGAGTCAATCGAGCTCTACTTTTACTATTTCGTGAATCTGGGCAGATTGTCTACTTGTTAGCGATTTTGCCGAGGACGTTGTAGTTGAACCGTTCATGCTATGTTGTTGTTCTTGCCATGTCTAGCTTGTATAATGTGTATTATTGACGTGTGTATGCTTAGATTGTCATGCCATGCTCTGTAGTGAGTGCATCGAGCTCATAAACATGCCTACTTGATATCTGATTTGCATGCTCCAGTTTTTCTCTATGTCTGTGAGTTGTTTATGTTTTTGCCATGTTCACATGCTTGCAATTGTATTTTCTGATCCCTTTTGTCTCAAGGTCACTAAGGGACTTTTGTTAAGATCTTTGGGTAGCTCCATGCCATGCTTTACTTTTTCATGTTCAGGTCCTGTAGCATATAGTTTTCATGCTCCAAAGTGTGCTACCTGATCTGAAATTCCAGACAAGTGCTAATTTCACTAAGTCTGAAATCTGTTTACCAAATGCCTTTTTGCCATGCTTGTTTGAACCTGTTAATGGATGAATTGGCCGTAGCTCAGTGTTCATCTTTTGTTAAGCTTCATGAATGGATCCCTGCCATGTATTTTGTTGTCATGTTTCGGTGTTGTAGCATATTTAGCTTGTTGCATTTAGATGGCTACTTGCTGTTTATCGCAGACCGGGGCCATATTTGAATTGCTTGCCATTTCCAAACCGTGTATCCGATTCCGGCGTTCTTTATATCGTTTTCAAGCGAAATCACCTCACCTTCCCAGTGGCACACTTGGATTTCCAAGTTGAGGCCAGTTCATTCATTCCTTGTCAAATCTTGCATATGCATCGCATATCGCATCCCGCATAGCATACCATCTTTGCATCATATTCTTTGAGCTTTGCACGTGGTTGATTGTGTCCTTGTTGCTTGTTTGTCTTGTGTGGGTAGAGCCGGGAGACGAGTTCGCTAACGAGGAGCCCGTTGAGTTTGCTTTCGAGGATCCAGTCAACTCTGACAACTTTGCAGGCAAGATGATCATACCCTCGAAATCACTTCTATCTTTGCTTTGCTAGATGCTCGCTCTTTTGCTATGCCTATGCTACGATGCCTACCACTTGCTTATCATGCCTCCCAAATTTCCATGTCAAACCTCTAACCCACCATGTCCTAGCGAACCGTTGATTGGCTATGTTACCGCTTTGCTCAGCCCCTCTTATAGCGTTGCTAGTTGCAGGTGAAGATTGGAGTCCGTTCCTTGTTGGAACATTATTTTCTTGTTGGGATATCATTATATTATCTTGTTATCTTAACGCATCTATATACTTGGTAAAGGGTGGAAGGCTCGGCCTCTCGCCTAGTGTTTTGTTCCACTCTTGCCGCCCTAGTTTCCGTCATATCGGTGTTATGTTCCCGGATTTTTGCGTTCCTTACGCGGTTGGGTTATAATGGGAACCCCTTGATAGTTCGCCTTGATTAAAGCTTTTCCAGCAATGCCCAACCTTGGTTTTACCATTTGCCACCTAGCCTCTTTTTCCCTTGGGTTTCCGAAGCCCGAGGGTCATCTTATTTAACCCCCCCGGGCCAGTGCTTCTCTGAGTGTTGGTCCACCTCGTCAGCCGCCGGTGGCCACCAGGGGCAACTCTGGGCTGGCCTACCGGAAGTTTAGACAATCTAAGTGTGCCCCGAGAACGAGATATGTGCAGCTCCTATCGGGATTTGTCGGCACATTCGGGCGGTGTTGCTGGATTTTTTTTTAACTTGTCGAAGTGTCTTGTAGAACCGGGATACCGAGTCTGGTCGGAATGTCTCGGGAGGAGGTCTATTCCTTCGTTGACCGTGAGAGCTTGTCATGGGCTAAGTTAGGACTCCCCTGCAGGGATTTGAACTTTCGAAAGCCGTGCCCGCGGTTATGGGCAGATGGGAATTTGTTAACGTCCAGTTGTAGATAACTTGAACCTTAACTTAATTAAAATGAATCAACTGTGTGTGTTACCGTTATGGTCTCTTCTCGGCGGAGTCCGGGAAGCGAACACTATGTTGGAGTAATGCTTGTCGCAGGTTATTCTCTAGTTATTCGATCGTGCATTGCTTTCTCTTCTCGCTCTCATTTGCGAATAGGTTAGCCACCATATATGCTAGTCGCTTGCTGCAGCTCCTCATACTTTACCTTGCCTTACCGATGAGCTTAAATAGTCTTGATCGCGAGGGTGCGAGATTGCTGAGTCCCTGTGGCTCACAGATTACTTCCAAACCAGATGCAGGGCCGGATGACTCCGTTCCAGAAGACGCACTTGAGTTCAAGTGGGAGTTCGACGAGGACTCACTCCGATACTACATGTCTTTCCCTGATGATCAGTAGTGGTGCCCAGTTGGGGTGATCGGGACTGTGTCGCATGTTGGGTTGATCTTTTATTTTGGCACCGTAGTCGGGCCATGAGTGATTGGATGATGTAATGCTATTTATGTACTTTGTTTGACGTGGCGAGTGTAAGCCAACTATGTACCTTCCCCTTTTATTATCTATGTTACATGGGATGTTGTGAAGATTGCCTTACTTGCGACATTGCTTTCAATGCGATTATGCCTCTAAGTCGTGCTTCGACACGTAGGAGATATAGCCGCATCGAGGGCATTACAAGTTGGTATCTGAGCCGACCCTCGCGGTTACACGAATGTTTGCGGACAGGTGCGCGGTCATGTTGTTCAAGACGTTTGTGACCCGTCGTGGCACCCGGCATGGCACATGTACCGGACTGGAAGCACAGACGTTTGTGCCAAGAGGGAACGTTCCTGTGGCCCAACGAGGACGTCGGTTCCTCTGAGTGGGGGTGTACGTGATAGACTGGCTTATTAGGGATGATAGACTACTCATATCAATAAGAAATTCCTTCTTTTTCCGGAGCCCATTCATACAGAACTCCAAAGTTAAGCGTGCTCAGCTTGGAGTAGTGTCAGGATGGGTGACCGACCGGGAAGTTGCTCTCGGGTGCGCACGAGTGAGGACAAAGTGCGCAGAAAAGACTAGTATTGATCTGTGGGGCCAGTCTAGATCCCGCCAGGAGTAACGACCACCGGCGAGTGTGTCCGAGGCTCTATGTGGCTTTTTGTTGTTGGGGGATGTAAGAGAAGGTATTTGGGTTGTATGTGGTTGGGGGTTGTGTTGCTCTATGTGGCTTTTTGTTGACCATAGGTGTTGGCACTCATGGGCATTGCTCTCCTCATTTGGAGTTGTCGTGGAGATCTACAACATCCTCCACCCAGAACCAGATGTTTAGTCTTCAGGAGGAAACCTAGGATCTATATTTGTCGGATCTAACGACGATGTCATGTCTGACATCATTATCTTATTGGAGTGTCGTCTTTTAAGACCTTCATCCCTTTTAACATTCCTTATGGTTTGGACACATGTTTCATCACAACTGGCAAGAGATCGACAGATAATGTTGATTGGTGGTGTGACGACTTGTGTGGCAAAGATGGTGACCTATGACGTATGGATCACGACAAGGGCTACGTGGTTGGCTCTGCAACGTGTCCCATGGATTCTCGTACTCTATTCTTTGTGTCACGGTGGAATCAAACCTCTTGGCATCATCCGACCGGCGACGATGAGCTTGCGATAGACGGATTGGTTGTGGTGGTTGGATTGGCGCAACTTTTGCTTGTCTCGCCTTCGAAGCTCATCGCCAAAATCAGAGTTGCCTATCACCAAATGCATGCCAAAGGTGGGTAAAGCTCAAGGTTGTCAGAATCGCGATTTTGAATTGGATCGGAGCTTCGATGGTAGGATGACAAATCGTAGAATCTTCACTATCAGAATTTTAGAAACGTAGATTCTAAGAACTGAAATCGTAGAATCATAAGGGTTAGTTTGGATCGTAAAGTCATAAAATCGTATGACAGAATCGTGATTCTGACAACCTTGGTAAGGCTTGACGTGTATGGGTTCTATTCTTCTTCTTCTTCTTCTTCTTCTTCTTCTATATCAGGTTTGTGGACGCTTGAATTTATGATTTATCCGGGGTTTTCATAATTAATCAGACAATATTCTTCTGAATGCATAGATAATTTTGTTGCCTCGATAGGATTTTCCTTCATAACTTTTTTTCACAACTCGATAGGAGAAACGAACTTGTTCACCACATGGAAGCACCCTCCCACCGGGGTTTCGGGCAATGTGGCCGAAATCATATGCGTCGCACGCTTGACACATGTGTTGATGTCACGAGGAAGATCCTCCGATCAGTGTAGTCGCACGTAGTCTTGGCCATGGGAAACCCGGCCCGACCGGCCCGACCCAAAAAAGCCCGACCCGGCCCGGCCCGACGCTGCTCCCAGGTCGGGCTCGGGCCTAGATTTTGAGCCCGATGGCCGGGCCTGGGCCCGTCAATTTTGCGATTTTCTGAAAAGGCCCGGCCCGAGGCCCGAGGCCTGCCAGGCTTTTATGTGTTCGGGCCGGGTTTGGGCCTAAAAATCAGGCCCGACGGCCGGGCCAGGTCCGGGCCTGGGTTTTTTGCCTCGGGCTTGGCTAGGCCCGGCCCGAGGTTTGGCCAGATATAGTCGCACGCGCCGCACGCTCCACAAGTCGACATCCCGGGTTCACGCGATGCGAAGACCCTTCCAAATGCCTCTACGCGTCATTTTTGTCATGGTTGGCACACTGCTAGTGTGCACGTCACGCTACCAGTTTACATAATAAGAAAGATATTTTTCCTCTCGTTCAAAAAAAAGATATTTTTTCTATTTAATTAACAACTGAACAAAGTTAACCACTTGCTGGATCAGTCGCCACACCCGTGGAAGCAAGCCATATTTGTGTTTTTCAGCTTGAAAATGAATGGATTCCTTTGTTGTTCACTCACAGCATACAGCTTATCTGGCTCACAAACTGCGTACCATTTCATTTCAGCGTATCTGGTTCATGCAATGTGGTCAAAATCGTACGCGTCGCACGCTTGACACATGTGTTGATGGCACGAGGAAGATCCTCCTACCAGTGTCTATCAGAAGTCGCACGCGCAGCACGCTCGACATCCCGGGTTCACGCGATACGACGACCCTTCCAAATGCCTCTACGCGTCATTTTTGTCACGGTTGGCACACTACCAGTCTGCACGTCACGCTGCTAGTTGACACAATAAGAAAGATAATTTGCCGATTTCATTAGCAGCCGGACAAAGTTAGCCACTTCTGGATCAGTCGCCACACCCGTGTAAGCAAGCCATATTTGTTTTTTTTTTCAGCTTGAAAATGAATGGATTCCTTTGCTGTTCACTCTCAACATAAGCTTATCTGGCTCACAAACTGCTTACCATTTCAGCACAGGGAGAAAAAAGAATTGCACACGGACAGACCAGAATCCTCCATTTGATTTTGTGCTCTCTACAAAACCTATCCAACTTCAAGGAATCCAACAACAGTTGTATAACGGAAGAAAAATCATCTTCCGTGTTCCTCATCCTTCCAGATCAGAACAGTCCCCGCACCCAAATCGATCTACTGCTATGTTACAACATAATAACTTCATTGATAATGGCTACAATTCAAACTGACAGCAAGCAAGACACAGGACGTCATTCGTCTTCGGAGGTCTCGTCGGTTTGCTCATCGGGTTCTTCCTCTGGCAGAGCGGATACGATTGCGGCACAGCAGAAGGAATCGCGGTCCTTCAGGAGGAGGCAGCTTCCTGCCGAGTTCCATTTCAAGTCGACTATCCGGAAATCTGGCAAGGGAATGTTGACACAGCAAGCGCCGGATGGTGTCCACATGTACAGGTGCGGGCTCTCCGTGCACAATACGAGGCGTGGACATGTAGGGTCCCAGGCAGCAGCGCGGATCGGATCTTTCTGCACAAGAACGGCCGCAAGCTCGAGGCGGCAGATGTCCCATATCCAAAGAACAGTAGGCATGTTGTCGTTCCGGGTGAAGAAATAGTGGCTGTCGCTGCTCCACGACAGCATACCTGCACAACGTTTGTAACTTGAAAGGTGAGAGGTATTTCAAGGTTTCTGCACAGAAAGAAACTCTGGATGCAATTGCAATCTTAGCAATGGGGGTTTCTCCGTAAGACAACACACTGATTCTTCAACATTTTTCTGCTAGAATTTTGAGAATCAGCAAGACAAATCACCTAAGGGACTGTTGGTAAGTGTTATTCATCACGTCTATACTGATATTACTTAAAATGGCCTTGCAAGAGGCATGAATTGGAGCAGAAAAAGACAAGTAAAAGCAGCTAACCGATTCCTTGTTTGGGGTTGGGCTTGTCACTAGCTGGTTTCTGTGCTGGCACGGTGATTGGAACATCCATCACAGCATATTTTACTCTAGAACCTCCTTCTGAGCCATTTTCTGATAAACAAAACAGGAAAATTCATTACAGAACAATACAATGAAATAATTGACAAAAGTACACAAAAGGCAGCATACAACGTGTCAGTTTGGTTATGTATGTTCTTGAGCTATTGTGTACATAGTCTCCACAAATCTAGAAAATATTAGAGGAGACCGCCCATCTTAACACCGAGATGGCCTTAAGCTACAATCCATCAATAGTTTTTACTTACACGTGGTGTTGCAAAGTAATGTATTCTCTACACCAAGTCAACACTCAAAGAAAAAGTCCAACATAAATAGAACCGACACTTATTTTGCTGACTATGCAAAGAAACATACCAAGGTGACTCACACTATAGGGTACAATGTTACCAATGTCAAGACTCAAGACATAATAACTAAGTAAAGTAAATACATCTTCAGACGTATCACATTAAATGCCAAAATCAGAAAGGTTAAGCTTACAAGTCTGATAAGACTGTACACACAAAAAAGGATGTCCCAGAATATGCTCTTGTTCAATTTTGTTAGATAGGGTAACATCTTGATGATTTCTTTGGTTAATTCCATAGACCGTGCACAGCCTATTTCAGTTGATAAGGGAACTGCCAAGCAAGAAATGCTAAGAAAATGGTATGATGAATGGGTGAACATAGGGAAACAAGCAATAATGAGTATAAATCCATTTTCGTAATCTTACCAGTGCCATTGTCTCGCATGTTACGAGACAAGCCTTCGCTTAGACATAACTCTGACATATCAAGCTGAAATGGGTCATCCACTTCCTGTGTCATATTTTGTTGTTATAATCAAATGGCATGGACAGTAAAAGTGTAAATATGCTGAGTTCAAACACCAAAACAACAGTAAATCTGCTAAGATGGGAATTAATGATAGGAATAGACAGATTTACCTTAAATACTGCAGCATTATAGGGACTTCGAATCGAGGCTGCATGAGTGAACTCGGCAAAGGTTTTCCATGTCAAATGGTTCAATATTCGCACTGATTGATCATAGCTGCCCACTGCTAAAAATTGTCCACAAGGTGACCAACCAACAGTTTTGACACCTAGCCCACTTTCATATGCTGAATACTTGAACAGGCATCGCCCATCCGGTGAATATATTAGAACCTGCACAAGACATGTTCTTTGAATGATCAGTTTACATTTCACTACCTCAGAATTGTTACCTCTGCACTGAACTATCTCACCTCATTTTTCGTCTAGGACACAAAAGAAGATCTTTAAGAGTTGAATACAAGATTGGTTGAGCTATAAAAATGGAGGGTGCTTTTGAAGGATCGCGCAAGGAATTATTTTTTAAGCCATGGCCCAATATGTTTTAAGGGAAACCATAACCCCGTGTTCCAATTGATCAATCATCAAAAACCAAATTAAACATATAGGTACATGGCATGAACCAAATGCAATAATGTCCTCAAGTACCAGTGGTTGCACAAGAGTAAACTGCTGTGTGCCCTTCAAAAAAAGATAACACGGTGTGGCATGACAACCATGCAACAAATAAGGTAACTCAAGCAACGTCATCTCAATTTAAAAAACTTAGCTATCTTAAGCAAACTAGAAAGATGCGAGGTAAGATCATGAGATACTGTAAATGAAGATAATTATGGAAGAGTACCATAATATAACAAACGGGGTAACTAAAACTGCTGCATAGAGATATACATAAGAATTGGCTACAGTCACAAGCCATAACACATAAAACACCAGGAAGTTTCTGTAGAGATAGCACATGCACCTTGTATTCAAGAAGTGAATCCCAGGCCACAATAGCACTGTCATCAGGCGACCACTCAACACCTGCCAAGTCTAGTGTGTCAACAGCGAATACACCCATTATCTCCCAGGAATGACATGAGAGCAAATTTATGCAATCTTTGCAGTCCCGCCTGGTGCAGATCGCAGCAAACTTCCCATCCTTAGTGAAAGAAACACCTCGGGCTGCATGCTTTGGCCACTGTACATGAACGCAGGCAGTATTTACAAGAGACCATACAGTCAAACGGAGTTGGAACTCTGATGTAGTGAGTATATGACGACTGTCAGGACTCCAGCGAGCATAAGCAATCCCTGCAGATCCTTCATCAATCTTACAGGTCCAGTCAGGCTGGCTCAGCGACCAAGCCTGCACCATTGGCCGCTTGTAAAGTCCACATAGAATGTATTCTGAATCTGGTGCCCACTCCAAAAAGTTTATCTTGTCTACACATGAAAACAACTGCACCACCTGCACAAGCAAGTGAAAGCATGTGTTTACAATTTTTAGTGTCTAGATGTGACTAACATTCTTATAATGACAAGGAGATCACATAAACTTAAGATTCATGCAACTCCTATGGGCACAAAGTTGTAAGGAATTATACATTTTCTTAGGTAATGGATGCAATATGCAAGGTATTACATACATAGCCATTCTTCAAAGTTGAAATGATAACACCAATAATACAGCATGCCACTTTCGCATAAAAGATATAAAAACGTGAAGAACTCATGGAACTTGCATGAATCCAAAAGATAGTAAAGAGTAATCTAGAAGTTACACAATACATTAGACCAATAGTAATGATAACACAAATAAAAGGGTGCATTCTAAGCTGAAAGAGCAGATAGAATTTATATGTGCAGAGCAGATGCACCCATCTAAACCTGAACATGAAAAACAGAACCCCGTATTATCCACTCCCATACCACTCACAACCCAAAATTGACCCCTTAAACAATGTGAAGTCTCGTACTACAGATGTTGTAGGAGACATCAATGTTGAATCATCCAAGACAGTAGCAAGGCAAGTACTAGCTACTTAGGAGCAATCAGGTCGAATCACATTACTTAGTTATAGCAAGTACAGACCTAAAAGACCTAAATGTTTGTCAAGGCGAGAGTCCAGACACGAGTTTGAAGTGTCATGTCGATTCATATGCTATGGCAGGTCGATCTGATTTCAGTCAAAATTGAACTAAGCTGGGATCGATTAAAATTGGGCGCATTCCACGCATCAAGGCGCCCAAATCTGAAGCACGCCAGTTGGCACGAACCTCAAATCCCAGATTCGCCAGCAACTACCCCAAAGGGATGAACCCCAGACCCGCAGCCCAATTCTACGGGGGAGAAACAGGCCGGGTAAATGGTGGCGTGTATACCTTGAGGGTGACGACGTCGCGGACCACGAGGCGGTAGTCGCAGGCGACGGCGAGGAAGCGGGCGTCGGGAGAGAAGCAGCACGGGCCCGTCTGCTTGTACGCCTCCGTGAACTCCATCCCCCCTGCTCGCTCGGCGCCTCCCCCCGGGTCGTCGCGGGAGGGGTGGGGGGGTTGGGGGCGAGCTGAAGGCCTGTCGGTCGCCGGCGACCTGCTCAGGCGAGGTGGGGGTGGGGGGCTGCGTTGGAATGTCGATTTTCCTAGGGTGCGTTTGGTTCCCGGGATAGCCCTGCGAGGACAGGGATAGCGCAGTTTTTTAGGGATAGCAGATGTTTGGTTCGCGGGCGAGAAAGAATATGGACAGCCAGATTCCTGGAATATTCGCTGAAAATCCGGCTCCGCGCGTACGCGAGAATCTCGCGGATATGGACGTCCACCCCGCGCAACCGAAATGTTTTCCGCGGCCCTCGCTCATTCACCATCTCCTTTTTCTTCTATCTCGTTGCGGCGGCGGACACATCAGATCCAACAGCGACGGTGAAGGTGAGTGCGGCGCGGCATGGCTCTCTCCTTCCTTATCTTCCTCTCTGCCATGGCCTCTCTCGTTCCTCTCTTCTCTCCCTAGCTCGAGCTGCAAGACAGCAGAGGCCATGGTGGCGGCGGCGGAGACATGTGAGATTCACGCGCTGCCGCCGGTGTCGTGCGGATCGAGGCAGTTCTCTCGTGCGTCCGCTGGCGACAAAGCGTGGGCATGTGCCTTTGGGAGAGAGGAGGCAAGGCTGCTCCCGTGCGCAGTGGCGGCTGCTCCTGGCGGACGTGCTTGCCTTCTCCCGATCTGGACTCCTACCTTCTCAACGTATGCTTTGAAGAATTTGTCCCCAATAAGAGATGATGTGATCTAAATCGGTGCTTAGTAGGAACAATGCAATGCATATGTATTTAATCAAAAAGTCATTACAATTTCTATCCATCACTCATCCCTCAAACCAAACAAGAACTCGGCTAACCTCACCCACCCAACCAAACAGAAAATAGGGCTATCCCTGTCCAGCTGGTTGGGGATACCAGCAGCCACATTTGTCTGTCCATTGAACCAAACAGAAAACAGAGGCTTTTGAGGGGTTCGTGTTTGGGATTTGAATTCGTTCGGAGGGTGGAGACGTAAAGTCGGAAGTGCGCGTAGTGTAGTACGGACTACGCAACGATATGTCGGTTGGAATTGTACTTTTTTTTTGCGCAGGCTGGAATTACTGTTGTAAAGTAAAATTAGAGGGACTGGTTTTTTTGAGAAAAAAATTAGAGAATTAGAGAGACTGATGATGACAATAGTAATGGAGTGAAGAGTTTTTCCTTAAAAAGAAAAAAAATCATGGATAGAGTGGGTACCGGCCCGAAATTCAATTTGGCTTCCGGGAGCACGTGCTCCCGGGCCCCAAAAAAATATTTGATATGTTAAAAAAATCAAGACAATTTTTTATGTGTTTTTGATCACATCCAAATAGTACCTGCAAATTTTGAGACAAAAAGGTTAAGCATTTTGGCATGTGCAAAAAAACATATTGAACCCCAAATTTTGTTTTTTCACTGACGAAATATTGCTGCTCCGATTCGCATGAATTTTTTTAAGCATGCTTGCGACACTAACACGAACATTCATAAAAAAAACAGAACTTTTTAAAAACATTTATTATTATTTTTCGTGCTAGTGTACCATCCTCGGGAGAATGTCATGCGGAAGCCAACATTCGGTGAAAACCATTGAAAACCACAAGAAAAGGATGATTAAAGTTTCGAAAAAAATTGAAAAAAATACGGGATGTTAAGAGGATGATTACCTATGTGTGGCAATAAAACATCACCCTTTTAATATCCCGTATTTTGTACAGATTTTTTCAGAACTTTAAAATATGGTTTCCATAAAGTTTTCGTTGAATATTGGTTTCCATATGATACCCCCCTACCCCCCCCCCCCCCCCCAAAAAAGCCCAGCCAGCTCATTTTTAAATAAAAAGTGGGTGCTACCTAATATTGGCACTATAGAAGTAATCAACTGTCACTATAGCAGAACACAGTTCCAGTTAGATGCTCACGTCACATTTAGCAGTTAGGTAAGTAGTTTCGTCATGAAACAATACAAATGACTGTCGTCACTCTTGAGAAAACAATGATTGGTCTTACTTTTAAAAATCTCTCCAACTCCACAAGGACGTTAGCTTAGCGAGGCTGGAGACCTTGTCTCTCCGGTGTGTAAACAAGTTTCAACTCATGCATCATGTGTCACTTCTATGAGCCCCCTTCTCGGCGAAATGAATTACGCGCATGTAAATAAAGTCTTAATTCTCTTGTCACTCTTTTATTGAAATAAGATGGTAATTGAGCATCTTAGATGTGTCATTTTATTTTTATTTTGGCACAACCAAATTTTGGAAAAACTACAGTAGATAATCGATATCGATCTTCCTTTTTGTTTCTTCGATCGTTCGAGCTTTGCAGGAAGCTGAGTTATTAGTCGAGGAATGGATAATCGGTGTAGCCCATGACAGGGTCAGAGGTATAGAATGCCATCCTGTCATAGTCATTGAGCGGCGCATTGAGCTCGAACCTCCTTGGTAGGTCTGGGTTTGCTAGGAACGGCCGCCCATAAGCGACGAGGTCAGTGTATCCCTCACCGACCACCTTGTTCCCCTCCTCCCGGTCATACCCTCCGTTGGCGATGAAGGTGCCATTGAAGGCCTCCCTAAAGGGCAGAAGGCGGTGCGGGACTTGGCGTCGGCCATCGACGTGCGCCATCCTTGGCTCAATCATGTGGCAATAGAGGATGCCATAGTCATTGAGCTTGTTGACGAGGTGGAGGGCGAGAGCCTGAGGGTCCGAGTCATGGCAGTCCATGTAGTCGGTGAAGGGAGACAAACGGATGCCCACGCGGTGGCCGCCCACCTCCCCGACGACTGCGTCCACCACCTCTAGCGCAAAGCGACATCGGTTCTCGCGGCTGCCACCGTACTCGTCGGTGCGGTCGTTGGCGCTGTCCTTGAGAAACTGATCGATGATGTAGCTGTAGGCGCCGTGGATCTCAACGCCCGTCAAACCCTACATGCATGCACATAGATCAACCAAAGGTTGCTTGGACAGAGTATGATCGAACTCTAGTAAGTAGTAGTACATGAATGGCCCACAAAGTGAAGTAGTATCGGTGAGTAACACGTACCAGCTGTGATGGCGTTCCTTGCGGCTTTTCTGAAGTCATCGACGACATTGGGTATCTCGTCCTTTGTAAGCCTCCTCGGAGGTGAGAACTCCTCGAGACGACCGTCAGCGCTCATCTGAGGACTCACTTGCTTGTCGGTGCTCGATATCGGCGCCTGCCCATTCGGCTGTAACTCTATATTTTCGAACAATCAACACAAAAAATCAAACGTACTACTACAACCAAACATACTTGAAAAATCAGGAGAACGTAGGAGAGCCATTACTGTAGTTTGAGACGCGTCCGGCGTGCCATATCTGGCAGAAGAAGAGCGCACCCTTGGCATGCACGGCATCGACCACGGGTTTCCACGCGTCGATCTGCTCCTCCGTCCACACGCCAGGGGCGTCCTTGTACCCCTGTGCCGTGTCTGACACACCCGTCGCCTCCGCGATGAGCAGCCCACCCTTGGTCGCCCGTTGCGCATAGTACACCCCCGCGTGCGGCTGCGGCACGTTGCCGTAGGACCGCTGCCTCGTCAGTGGCGCCAGCACAACCCTGCACAAACGCAGTATGGATGAACAAGGCTGCACGACTTTTGGCCGGGTGCACCAAACCATGTCCGCATCAAGATTGACGAATTTTTCTTGTTTGCTGATATATCAATATTATTTCAGGCAGATTTGGTCAAAAGTTAAAAAAAAATCAATTTAGGGATTTTTGCCTGAAATTTTCAGGCACAGACAATTTGGTAATCCTCGTCGAAGCTCAATGAAATTCCCAGGAAAAAAATCCAGACGCATGTGCATGATCGATCTATCATCAGAATAACAAGAAAAAGACCCGCAAAAAGAAAAGAATAACAAGAAAAAAGAACTTGAGCTACGATGGCATGAAGGGAAACTGTGCTGGCTGGTTGCAATGCCTGTGCGAGAGGTCGAACTGGCCCATCTTGTGCGGCGTCAGGAGAGGAGGCGCCGGCGTGGACTCCATGGATCGATGGATGTTGGTTCCTGTGGCCGAGTGAGTGATGTGTGTTTGGTAGGTTGGCTCCGAGTGAGTGAGTGAGTGCTGTGGAGGTACTCATTTTATAGAGCGGATGCGATCATACGAGGTACATATATTAAGATAAGAATACGATGCGATGGTGCATGGAGGGACCCGGCCGGGTGTTAATTAAGATAGTTTTTTTAGACAAGTTAATTAAGCTAGGTGAAAGCTCCTTTCTGCGCCTGGGCCCCGGACGGCTGCTAAGCGCACTTTCTCTCGTCCCTCGTATAATAATCCTCGGTGCAAAGATGATGGACGAGCATCTTTCTTTGGGATGGAGAAATGATCGATGATCAACATCGCAGCGGCCTGCTGTAGGTGGGCGGCGAGGAGGGGCAGTTCTCGTTCATGTTGGCGTACGGCTGGATGGTGTTGTACTCCGGGAGCTCCATCTTGTACTCCCCGAGGATCTGGCAGAAGGGCAGCCCGTCCGCGTCGCCGTTGCACCACCCCGGCAGCCTCGTCCGGTTGTCCTCGAAGATCCTCAGCGTGTACGCGTCCCGGATCTAGGGGAAGAAGAAGAAGCAAAGCACTTGATCAGCCGAGGTCAGGAGCAGATAAAAAGGGCATGCAGCTTGACTGAAGCGGCCGGCACTCACGGTGAACTCCGTGACCTGGATGGACTCTGTGAAGGGAGCGAACACCCCGGCCGCCTTGTACATGGCGAGGATGAAGGCGACGCAGGTCGTCGACTTGCCGTCGCTGTACACCCACTCGTCCTGCTCCGGTATGGTCAGCAGCTGGTTGAAAGACATGCCCCGCCGCTCCGTCTCGCTGATGATGCCATGCAGGTCAAGTTGCTACACGGACGGGATGAAGCACATCATCGTCATATACTTGCTGTCAATTTCTCAGTCCTCTGTTCCAATATGAAGTGAAATGTATTGCAGGGTAGTTGATTATAACAACCTCAGTCCCAAGTCGCTTGTTAAGAGCCTCGTTCCACATGTTTGAAGCATAGCGTGGTTGTAATCTGGTCCACATCGACATAGCCGCCATTACCTGAAAACAGAATATATAAGATTTTTTTTCTTTTTTTTTCCGAAAAAGAGGTTAAAACCCCCTGCCTCTGCACCATTGCGATGCACACAGACACAACCATCTTTATTATTAGTTTTATTAGGCAGAGTACAAAATAAAGACAACCACGAGTATGAACAGACGAAACCAACATGACAGAAGACGAATCAAGCGTTCTAAAAGAACTATTATCATCTTTATTATTAATTTTGTTGTCTACCTCTATGCATTACTGTTATGCATAATAAAACTGGAACCAACACATAATGCACATAGCACTTCCAAGACTCAATATACCTACTCCATCCGTTCACTATTATAAGATGTTTTGGATATTTCAATATGGACCACATACGGACTGAAATAAGTGAACAAACACACTAAAACACGTCTATATACATCCGATTCAGAAAAAAGCTAGAACATCTTATAATAGTGAATGGAAGGAGTAGCTTTTTAGAATTACTCTTATACATCGTGAAGTCCCTCAAGAAAATGTCAGTGAAAAAATACCCACATGAATGAAGAAAAGACAGCATGAAGCTCCAAGAAGCAGCAAGAATTTTCAACTTAATAAGAAACTTAAAAAATTGAAACAATTATGCGGAAGGACTAGAGGGCAATGGAGATATACCAGGTTAGCATCTAGAGGTGGAGGATAATTTTCCGACATTGTATCAATCCAACTAAATATCATATTATGATAGCCATACGGTTTTCCGTACATGCTTCGGGCGAATTCCCATGCAGCACTTTCATTGAATCTGGCCCTCACGTCAGGGTGCAAGGGAAGCAATGCTACCTGTGGATTCGAGTCATCTTTGAGTGCCACTCCCCACCATTCATCCCATGGAACTATAGCAATAACTTCTTCACCCTATCATTGTAACATATAAAACCCAACAGAAACAACTTGTGAGGCCTAGCATTACACAAAATCATATATAATGGGCACTTTACTGCAACCACATGACAAATAGCAAATATACCGAAACGAAAAACTAGTCACTAGATGTGATTACAAGATTAAATTTAAAAGATAAGAAAAATGATACGACATGACCAAATATGCACTGCAAGATATGACCAACTTAACATTCTCGCCATGTAGTACCTTCTTATTTTCGTAACCTGATTCTGCAACCCAGAGAGTGCCGTTCTCATCTTTCAGGCAAACTGCGGTATGCCCAGCAAACGCACCAGTCACCCATTTCTCCAAGGTCTGAAACCCACCCCATCGCCCTCGAATCTTGGAGAGAGCCAAGAAATCACCAGAGTGCACATCCTCTTTCCGTATGTTGGAGGCCCAAGGCTGAGAACGCTTCTCAAATGAAGCCCCCATGTGCTTCTTAAGAAATGCCAAGTTGGCGTCCTGTCCCCAAATGGTGTTGGAAAACAGAGGAATCACATCGATCAGAGATAACAATGTCCCGAGCATTCCGGATGGCATGAGGAAAATGGCAACCCCATGCAGCTTCACCTAATCAGAGATCGATCCAGAGATGCCGATTGTTAGAATTTAGTAAGGCGAAACTAAGTGGCCATGTAAATAAGGAGAAATTTGAAAACAACCTACGTAGAGGGACGGGACGTACATATTCCATTTCTCCTGCTTCTTCCCACGATTTGATCTCGAAGGTGTGTTGATGTGCTCTGGTGTAGTAATCCCATCCTATCCTGTACGGTGTGGCAAATACATACAGGTCCATGCATGTCCAGCTCTGAGCCGAAGCAGTCTATATAGACCCACAAGAAATATTTCGTCAGGCAAAACTCGTCATATATAAGGGACTATGTTCAGTAAACGAAAACAAAAACATACAGTAGGAACCATGCATGCCTCTAATTGTCCATTACATTGACAGATTCGCATGAAGGTGCTTGCTCGCAATTTGGCGTTGTTATTGATTGAAATGATTGCAACTTGTCACTAACGAATGATATAACTCGTGGGCATCCTATTAGCATTCCCTAACATGCGAGTTTTTCTGTCTTCTTACAGAATCATTACTTTTAGTTTTCGTGGGAATCAACTTCCTTTTCTATTTTTAGCCCTTGTCGTATGTCTCGTTTGGATCACATTCACATGAAGACAATTTCCTAGCTATTTTTACTAATGAGAACCAAATACTGGGAATCCTATGGGAAATTAAAGCTGAGATGCATGCACGGTGAAATCAAAATTACAACATCAAAGTTGAAAGTCAATCAAAAGGCAATTTGAACCCGCAAAAAAAAATTCAAAAGGCAATTTGGAGGGCAATGTAAGGGGACCTTGAGGCGTAGGACGGCGCCGCCAAGGCCCGCGGCCGTGCCGTTGCTTCCACGGGGGCCGGGCGTGAGGCTGAGGACCGCCTCGTTCTCCGCGAAGCACGCGCCGCGCCAGGCGGCCGCGGGGCCGCCGGGCGCCGCGAAGGCGACGAAGGTCGGGAGGAGGTCGACGGCGCTGTGTATGGTGTCGCCCATGAGCGACCACGCTAGCCGGCGCGGCAGAAGGTCGCTTGCCGCGGCATGGCACCGCGGCGGGGCCAGGAGAAGGTGGAGGACGGCGAGCAGGATAGGCACGGCGAGACGTCGCTGCCGCTGCGGTTTGGGCGCCGGCGCCGCCATCGCCCGGGTGCCGCGGTGGCCGCGCCGGGCACCCACTTAGGCTGGTCATAGTGGGGAGTAACTTAGACTAGTAACATACATATGTTACTATATGTTACTAGTCTATGTTACTACCTTCATAGTGGATAGTGTTATAGGTGTGGTAACATAGTTGCCTTCATTTATTATTTTGTAGACTCATTATGCATTGGAAACCGCTATGTGATGGTAACATATTATGTTACTCTATTTGCCTCTCTCCTCATTAACTACTTGCCACATCACCATTTTTACTTATGTGGCATCTATGTTACTAACTATGTTACTCCCACTATGACCAGCCTTATCTATGCGCCCGTGACTGGAGCTCCGTGAGCGTCAGGCCATTTGCTGCTCTGCCGAGTCTTCGGCTCAGTGGTTTGTTTGCTTGCTTGGCCTTGTGCCTCGTGAATGGCCGCGTCGTGACGAACGTTTTCTTTTCTTCCCTTTTTCTTTCCACCGCCGCCAGCGTACAGAGGGAGACCGGGCGCACGGGAATTTTGGACCGCCCGAGGTTCGATCCATGCAGCGCCGCCGGCGGGGGGCGAGAACTCAAGCTAGTTGTGGCCCGCTGAGCAGTGGGTCCGGGGACACAACGGTAACGGACCTCGTGAAAATGACAACGTTCTTTACACTCACGAGAGTGGTTTTCCCATCCACCGTCCGTCGTTGCTTTGCCCTATACATACTCCCTCCGTTTTGATTTACTCTTTATATTAGATTTGATTGAAATCAAATTCCATAAAGTTTGATCAAATTTATAGAAAACATTATAAACATCATCATAACAAATTTATATGATGTGAAAGTACATTCAGTAATCATCTGCAAAAAAAGAATATTCAATAATAAATCTAATGGTATTGATTTGTTATCGTATATGTTAATATTTTTCTTTATAAACTTTGTCAAAGTTTTATAAAGGTTGACTTTGACAAAAACAAATATGAAGTCTAAATAAAAACGGATGGAGTATTTCGTTAGATATATTATAAAAGTACACCGAACGTACAAACCATCTCAAGCATAATAAAAATTACACCAAGATTCTGAGACCACCGAACGACCATTACTACCGCCAAAACGAGCCACCGACACGCCAAGCCTACCAAACTAATTGTGAAGGTCAATTGGTCCTAGATTTTCTTCTGCAACTCCCAGAACAACACTTGTTTTTTACTCAGGCAACATGACATATGTAATTTAATAGCAGCGACACCGTGGTATATGTGGTGGGAGAGACGCAAGTTCGTCGTGGTGAAAAGATGCATGATGCAAGTCAGATACTCTTATTTGTGCGTGCTCTAGCTGCAAACTATGCAGTTGTGTTGGCTCCAAAAGCAATGTTGAGGTTGGGAGGATGGGAGAAACTGCCCAGGCGACATGTAAAATAAAACATTGGATGCCCCCTTTGGTCATGATCTCCTCTCGGGTGTTGTTGGGGTAGTACTTTGTGATTCTTCGGGAAATTTTGTCGTGGCGACAAACAATAAGATTGATGTATGTGCGATGTTTTAATAGCTGAAGCTGTGTGGCGCTTCGCTTCGGTCTTTCTTTGGCACAGACAACGAGTTGCAGCGAATTAGTTATCAACTCTGACAATGCATAAGTTATTGAGATTATAAAGAAGGGAGGGAGATAGGAATCTCAGCGACTGCTACCACTTTCTCCTTTGGTTTGGAGGAATTTCATAGGAATTCTAGAGGATAGGATTCTTATAGGATTTTTTCCTTTAGAGCCCTTTGGTTCATAGGAATAGATTCCTATTCCTACATAGGATTGGTTCCTATCCTCCACTTTTCATAGGAAAATAAAAATGAGCCTAGACTCAATGAAAAAATTCCTTTGATGTCAACCAAATGACATCTCATTTCCTATTCCTACTCATAGGATTTGGGATACATGCCATCTCATTTCCTACAAAATTCCTATACCTACGATAATCCTATCCTATGAACCAAAAGAGGCCTTAGCATGTGAATTCCCTGAATTCCTTTTTAGGCCTCTTTTGGTTCATAGGATAGGATTATCATAGGAATAGGAATCTTGTAGGAAATGAGATGACATGTATCTCAAATCCTATGAGTAGGAATAGGAAACAAGATGTCATTTGGTTGACATCAAAGGAATTTTTCCATTGAGTCTAGGCTTTTTTTTTATTTTCCTATGAAATGTGGAGGATAGGAACCAATCCTATGTAGGAATAGGAATCCATTTCTATGAACCAAAGGGCTCTAAAGAAAAAAATTCTATAAGAATCCTATCTTCTAGAATTCCTATGAAATTCCTCTAAACTAAAGGAGGCCTTAGCATTGTTTTAGAGAGCATAATGTTGTTGCCTATGAGTTCGCTAGGAGAGGCTCTTCCAGAGAGTGGTTTGACGATGCTCCCTTTGAGCTCATTCCTCAGCTACTATATGATGTATCATGATTACAAGTTAATAACACAAATATTTTTTGTTAAAAACAATATACCATTGAATTCGTATGTGAAAAGAGTTTGTAACGGTATTTTTTTTAATATCATGCAACTCATATTTTAATAATATTATCAATGGTGAAAGACAACTTCAAAAAACATATTAGGCCATAAATATTTGAACGGAGGAAGTACATGTTATAACATTATTCGGACCAGCTCATAAAACACCCACATACGGATCCCAGAGCAGTACCTAATGGGACATATAGTAGGATATATGTGCTGTTAGAAACGCAAGACTTTAAAATACAGGAATAGAAAAGAAAAAAACACATAAATTAAATATGTTGTCTATTTTGAATTTATGTGGAAAAACTTCAAAACTATCATTTGGATGTCGTGTAGAAAGCACATGAAATATAGACACGAATAGAGGAAAATATGAGGTGGGACCTGATGTTTGGTTTCCTCCAAATTTTATATGAAGCATCCCAATCCATATATATCTCAAAGGAATGTAAGATATCAATCCTTGTGTTTCAAATGGCATTAAAGTTTTTTTTTTCTATGTAGATCCTACCATCTAACATTCCTAGTCACTCCTCCAAGAAAAGGCGGCTAGGGTTTCTGCCTCCCGTCGGCGGTGGTGCCGCTGATCTCCCATGTCTCCCGTGGCCTTAGGGCCATGGGTGCGCGGTGGATCCTGGCCCTTCCTGGAGGGATGACTCCATTTTCAGGTGCTTCTTTAAGTTTTGTTAGGGTTTATGTCCTGCTCAAGAAGACGAGACGACGGTGGCTTCTTGAAGATGGAATAAGGTTCTTCCCGCCTAGCCTCCGTCCTGATGATGTGTCTAGCATCGTCGGAGAGCATGTGGAGGTGTGTCTCTAGCGGATCTCGCAGGATTCGGTCGGTGGTTGTGTTTTTTGGATCCACTCGGATCTGGTCTTTATTCATCTTTGTTCATGCATCTTCAGATTGGATCCTTCCGATCTAAACTTCTCTTCACCGGCAACCCTTCTGGTGTGTTGGTCCTATAGGGTCTTAGCACAACGATTTGCCGACTATCTACTACAACAAGTTGTGGTCGGCTCCGGTGAGGGAGAGGCGACGACGACGGTGCGGCTTCAACTCGCTTTAGTGCTTGTAATTATTGCTAGGTGGTCTATGAATCTCGATGCAACTTTTATTATTTCTGGTGTTCGTTGTACTGCTATGATTGAAAATGAATAGATCGATAGTTTCCTGAAAAAAAAAACATCCCTAGTCCCCCCAAAGAAAAACTTCCTATATTTTTCCTCATTTTGAACGGTTCTAAAAAGGGACAGAGGTTCTAAAAGAAAGATTTTGTTTTTAAAGTGTGAAGTTGGGGTTTGGAAATTGCAAGGGGTGATGGGCTTGCTCGCACATGGCCCGTCCTTCAGTTTAGCCCAGCCGCCGTGTGTTCCACGAGTAGGCCCAACTCATCGACGGCCAGCCACCGGTGCTACCTCACTCCTGTACTCGTTTCTCCATTGCAATAGCTGTGACGGCGACGACGCAGCTTGAAAGGTAGTTGCCCGCGACCAACCCCCTCCCCCTCCTGTCGACGGAGGCCGACGCCGATGGCGAGTCGGCGGGAACGGAGGCTTCCGCCCGCACCCGCTTTCCAGATGGAGAACCCCTTCAGCGTGAAGGTTCTTCAGGTCTTCACTGGCGCCGGCGTCGGCTGCGGCGTCGGAATCGGCGTCGGCCGCCCCATCTACCTAGGTAATAAGAATCAAACCTTCCACGCGCTGCTGTTCCTTCTATTCTTAGGATAATCAGGATGGACATCGATCGAGTTCGTCACCAGTCGGCGGGTTCGGCATTTCGTCGAACAGCTGAAGTGGGTGATGAAACGGGGCACCCTGTCGAACAGTTAGTGCCGTACTGCCGTGTGTAGTTGTAACCGTGCGGGATTGTATTTAAAACGTTCAAGTCATACACCAGATCAAGATCAAAATTTGATGATTGGGAAGCACAGGGAAGTAGTGTCGGCTACTTAGTTCAAGCTTGCTGACAGTGGCACCGTGCACATCCACGCTGTACTGACTGTGCTCCGTGCTAGGAAGAAATCGACTAAATTTCAGTGAGTGGCTGTTGTTTAAGCAAATGGCTCTTGTTCTGGTGGTCAGGTATGATACTGGGCCTTCAACAAGTTATGAGTGCCACAAGAGGTGCAACCGATTCTTTTTCTGGTGTCACGAGACATGTTAATTCTGCTGTAAGTCACTCTCCCATGAGCGTATGCACGACTAAATTGATTTTGTATTTAGTGATTTTCTGGATCTGATTTTGCGTTTTAATTCCTTGTGCTCTAGCTAAGGAAAGCAGGGTTAAAGAACATTGAAGCGGGCATTGGATGCGGAGTTGGTATAGGACATGGTTTTGGGATAGGTACACATTGCAGCTATTCCATCTATTTAGCCATGTAAACTTTCTGTTGATGTTGTCCTAGAAAGACTGGTCGTGATTATTTTCAATTATAGTGGCTCATCAAGTAAAAACATCTTTAATCTCTTACCCGCTCAGTATATCTGTTCTTCTCTTGATGGCCACATAATAATGAGTCTAGTTGCCTGCACAGAAATCAGACTAAGGTTAGGATGACACTGTGATGCACCAATACTTCTATTATTCTTTAGTGTTTTCCCATTTTTGTTCACTGCTGTGTGGAGTTTTCAGCGCCTGTGCACACGCATGTGAACATTGCTTCAAAGATCTCTCACTAATTTGTAATATGAAGTGACAATGGAGGACATTCATCTTGATAGAACCTTCCATATCTAGCAGACTAGAACTCTCCCTAAGTAGTGTGCATGGGCAATTTCTTAAATTCCTGCAATGCTTCCTCCTCAATATTTTCTTTTTACCACAACTTATGATTCTTACTGTGTTCCTTTACATACATCATATGCACTGCAAACTAGTTTAGAATCATTAATGTTACATTGTGAACTGCCTTTCTGCACAAGCATGTCATCTTGTTTGCCATGGTCTTGAAGCTAAATCAATAAAGTATCTCTTCATTTTCAGGAATTGCCTTGAAACCACGAGCAATTCATGGAATTCAATCATCGATTGCAGTACAGACCTTAACTTTAATTTGTCCTGATTTCTTCTCTGTTTCCTTTCTTGTTGTATGAACATTAACAGAACAACTTTTTCTAGGAAGTTTTGTCCAAGTTAACTTCAAAGCTGAGGGATTCCAGTGGGGAGACAGCTACATCAGATCTTACCTCTGGGTCCTTGCCTACCAGTGGACAAACACCCAATGGTATGTCCATGGATCTAGAGGCTAAGGCATTCAAAAGCGATTTCCACCATACTTCAAGCAATGAAATATCACAAGTACAGCCGACTCATGAATTGCGTGACCAGAATGGGATGCCGCAAGAGATGATAACAGGAGGTCGAACTGAAAAGGTCATTGCCAACTTTCTGCAGAGTCCCCTGTTCCAGAATGATACAAAAACGGACATCAGGGATGCAGTATGCGCTAAAATCTCACTTCTATGTTCTTGCTAACATGTATCATACATATTGATGCACTATTATATTTTGCAGCTATGTCTTCTGCTGCTCAATTTGCTTGTGCATACATTGTTGTGTAATGGACATTATAAACACTCACTTTTTCTTTATTATTTTTACAGGCTGTAAATTTGCATGGGACGGACAATGTACTTCAGTTGGTGAGTTCAATCACATCTAATGCTCCTCATGCATACTTCTTGACTTTACTCTATGGCTCGCTAGTTCTATCCTTGTCCTTTCTGTCAGATGGGTTTTACTCATTTGCACCCAGTGTGGCTTTAAAATGATGTGTCTTACCTATTTAACGAGTAAAATATTACTCGCGTCTCAACTGACAGTAGCAGAATTGCTAGGGCGGTTATTGTTGCAAATCGTTTGTTTTCTTGTACGAAATGGTTTACAATTTCCGTCTTTCATTTCATAGCTCACTACTAACTAGTGATGCATTTCTTGCTTGTCAGGTGCTGAAGCACCAAAGAGTTATCGAAGAATTACGAGACGAGAATGAAAAGCTGCGTCAGGTGCTCATAGAGGAACTTAAGATTTCACCAGCTAAATTACAATCGGATCGGACAAGTGGAGTGAAGGCCTACTATCCATGCTCGGAGTGCTTTGACTGCCGCCGTCGAAGTGGGAAATCAAACAGATAGCAGTGGCATTGACTCTAGTTATTTGTAGCCAAGTTTTTGCTATGTTTTCCACTAGCTGAATCTTTCACTAGAGCTATAGTCATAGCTTTCTGCATGATATTCTCAACAAAAAATGGCCAGGCCAGCTATTTTTGCTGAGACACTTTATCTGATCTACGTTATGTTCCATGTAGATGGTGAAAATTTTGAAGCTTGATGTCTCTACTGGGTACAACGAGTGATGTGTGGCTTATCTTGCAATCACACATATAAGTTTGAAATGTTCTTCATGTAAACAAAAGAGATGAGGTTGTAGGAGCTAAAGCCCATTTTTACATGTTAAACGCTTCTGCAAAGAATATGGATATGTTCTCAGTTTAGGCCCCTTTGGAGAGCAAAGAAAAACTTGGAATCTTGAGATAATGCCTCACAACTCGTACTGGTGCTGTTAACCCAGAACAAGAGAAGAGAAACCCTTTGAAACACGGTATAACTAACAACACGCATTTTTTGGAGAAAAGTGTCATTTCAAGGTCAAAACCTGTCTGAAGCACAGGGGTGTCAGATGCCTTTGGAGTGGTGGACTTGTCTGCCTCCAACGTAGTGGACTCATCTGGTGTAGAGTAACTTCACGATGCATCCCAAACCCATAAAGTTGAAACGAGCCTAAAGTGTAGCGTCACGAAATCACCCCTCTGACCACAAGCATAACACTATCCTACCCCTCTCTTATCACTCAGATGTACGCTACATTGCCTACTCTTTGTCTACTGTGTCTTATCCGTGGTATATATTATGCCTCTCGAGTTCACCATCCACACCAACCCAAGCAAGTACCAAACAATTATGTTATAAGGAGCATGTGCGCTGGTACATTACAAGATGAATGTAGAGGCAAATTTCGACAACCGGCTCCCCCCACCCTTCTGTGGCAACATTGAACCCCTCTTCGTGGAAGGAGAATGCAGCTATCCTATTTATCTAGTGATGCAAGAAGTATGCAATGGCATAAGAGCATCTCTAGCAGACCCTTATATCGTGCCGAATTGTAAAATAACCGTCACTTCTTTTTGCGCCGAAAAAGCGGTCTGAACAAAGACCTTAAACGTCTCCGGGCCTTAAATTTTTTGAAGGGCTTGGT